>NC_046664.1:27449152-27454448 GCF_010883055.1 Belonocnema kinseyi
CCCCCCCCCCCCCCCCCCAAAAAAAACAAAAAATAATAATAATTTAAGAAAAATTTTCAAAAATTGCTTACTTGAAGAAGGGTGCTGTATGAGTACCAAAACGTGGGTGAATATTATTTACAAAACGTTTTTTTATTGTGATTTAATAATAACCAATATGAAAAAGACGAATGCATGAAATGAAGTTAAACAAGGGGATTTGGTTGGTACCTTCTCATTTTCCTTCCTTCTTTTTTTATTTGTGTGCACATTTTTTTTTTTTAGGAAAATTATCATTACCAAAGAAAAGATTTTTTTTCAAATGGCAATAGGAATATTTTGTGGTAGTTGTCCAAATTTGTCCGTGGGATGCTTGGTATTTGTTTTCAGGAATTCTATAGATTAACTCGATTATTGTGCGTTAAATAGATTTTTATAATAAAATTTTAGTCTAATTCAAATTTCTTAAGTTTTCAGTTGAATATAATACCCACATTCATTTTATTTGAAAGAATTTATTATCCCTGTTTATGTAAAAAATCTCCTGCTATGTTCATTATGATTTTGAGTTTCAGTGAGCCTGATGCAATTAATTTCACTATTTCAATCACTGTCGTTAAAAAGCAACTGATTCGTAGGTTGAAGTTCTTAGAACTGATTTAATTTGTTCGATTTTTATTAATTCAGGTTTAGAGAGTAAGATTGCAAATTTAAGATGTGCTGAATAAATATTATATTAATTTAATTGCCAAGATATCTTTGAATTGCATGAAAATATGCAATTAACATATTAAATTGTGAAAAATGTGTAAATTATTTCAGATTCCCGGAAGTTTATCTGTCATCATGCGATTCGCACGCCAAAGGGCGATAAAATAATACGGTCTGAGGTAGCTCGATCGGCAGAAGCATCGATGTAAATCGCTCACGTGGCATATTAAGGCGTAGCCGCGAGAAAATGTGAATTATCCAACGAAATGACTGTATATTCTCTCTATTCGCTTATCCTACGACGATTACCGTGTGATGAAAAATGCTTATTGCGATTGCATAAGCAACAAAAATTACAGCAATGTTTCCGTATTGAAAGCGATATCAAGTGTATGTTGAAAAGATAATATCAAACTCAATATCATCTGTAATAAACTGATAGAAAATAAAGTCTACTATATAATATAAATAAGCAGTATTAGTACAGAAAAATTACATTGCTCCCAATAATTTAATTTTTTCTATCATTATTTTCTAGATTTATTAATCATTCAGTTAATTATAATTGATTTGAATCATAGGCAGCGTGTTTTAAAGATAAATTTATAGTTTTATTTTATATTTATACAAATGTATGCCTGCTTTAGGAGAAAAAATGATTTGGATTTCGAACTAAAATTTTGTTTGTCCTTTCTAGATCTCGCTGCTTTTTAAATATTTTGTAGCAGTAAATTAGATTTGACAAACGCAACTTATGATTGAAAATTACTATATTAAATAATTTAGTTCTAAATTAATTATACTATTTAAAACATTTTTTAATTTGAAATGGCTTCCAGCAGATTACCTAAGATTACTCCGTATGGCATAGGATTTCTCTAAATAGCATAAGATTATTCTGGATTAAATAAAATTATGGTGGATTATTTCAAGTAAACTAGAAAAATACGAATTTTCAATCAAAAAGGATTATTTTTTAACACAAAATAGTTGAATTGTCGTTCAAAAAGATAATATTTATATAAAAAAGATGAATTTTCATCTAAAAAGGATCAATTTTCAACTGGAAAATGAACAGTTCAATTTTTAGTTAGAAAAATTACTTTTTAACTAAAATATATTAATTTTTCACAAAATAGTTAAATTTTCAACTAAAATTATGAATCTTTAACTGAAAAAGATAAATTTTCAAATAAAATTATGGATCTTTAACTGAAAAGGTTAAATTATTAGTTAAAAAATAAACTACAACCAAAAAACAACGATTTGAAAATAAAACAGTTGAATTTTCAAACAAAGAAATACACTTTAAACTAAACTAAAGAACGCTCAAAGACAAAAATAATTTTTAACAACATTTTGGAACTTTTTACAAAATTTTTGAATTCTCTACAAAGTGGATTAATTTTTAACCAAAAGATAATAATTCGTAAATTAAAGTATAATAGTGGATAATTTAACGAAAAAAGGTTTTAATTTTGAATGAAAGACAACTTGATGTGAATAAAAAAGGCGACTTTTCAATGAAATATGTAGTTGAATCGTTAACTACAAAAAAAAAGAATTTTTCAACAAAACAGTTGGTTTCAATCAAAAAGGATACTTTTGATCAAAATTTTTCATTTTTTAGCAAAGTATATAAATTTTCAACCAAATAGTTGGATTTTCAACCAATTATTTTCTATGAAGAAAGACAGATTTTCTACTAAAAAGGACGAATTTTTAGCAAAATAGTATAGTCACATTTTGCATTTACAAAATTAATTTTTTACCAAAAAACGGGTTTTTCAGAAAATGCCTAAATTTCGAACCAAAATAGTTCAATTTCCTAAAACAAGATGAGCTTTCAAGCAAGGAGAATAATTTTCTGCCAACAAAAATTTTCAAGTTTTCAACCAAAAACATTTCAACACTATCCTTAATTATTTTACCAAAGAACGAAATTAAACAAAATACATGAATTTTCAACTAAGGCAGACTAGTCTTTAGCAAAAATGAAAACATTTTCAGTTCGGAAAATTAATTTTTTTTTTAATTAAAGAAAATGGTGAATTTTTCAACCAAACCATTTTCAACTAAAATAAAGAATCTGCATCCAGAAAAATGAATTTTTTACTGAGTGCTTCAACATTTAATTAAGTAATTATTATAAATTATATGTTACATATATATATTATTATATATTATATTAAATATATAATCGACTTGTTTGTTTGAGAAGAATAAATTCGTTAATTATAGTAATGCCTGATAAATGCAGCAATCGATTTGTTTTATCAAAACGAATAAAGTTAGTACTTGCAATATTGCTTTATTCCCATAGTTAGGAAAATTTTTCTCTTAGAATTGTTAAACAAATTTACAAATCGGTATATATAATAACTCCATTTGTTCTTACAATTTTCCTAAATACATTAATAAATTCATGTTGCCAAGATGAAAAAATATTTAAACAAATTTTTACTTGCAAATAAAAAAATACCAACATTTTTGAAGATGACAACTTTTGCGCAAATAACTATAAAAATTCTATCGAATTATAACAACTACATACCACCCTATGCTTAAATAAAATTCGGTTCACAGTACCCGGTATGAAATTTCATAAAACCTCCTTTTTAGTCGCTTTAGGTCGACTTATGTCCAGATATCTCAAAAAATTACTTGTGCAATTTTTTAATTTAGTGAATCTAAAATATTTACATTAATGTTTTGCTTATTCGATTGTAATCCACATGTTCAAAATTTCAGTATTTTTCTTATTTATTTATAAATAAATAGTACAGAGAAAATATATATTATTTTATTGCAGTTTAATTTAAATTGCCTGTTAAAAATCGAAACTTATATGTGTTGAGATTCGTACAATTTTCTTTGCAAGGCCTGGCAAATCGGTAGCATAAAATCCAATTAAATGAAAAAAAATTTTAATAAATAATTGGATAAAGCTCTCACCGTGCAGATCGTTGGAGTTTGTCCATGTACTTTGTTTCCATCGATCGTTGACGATTCTGGTAGTTTTGAAACATCGGGATGAGCTTTTGATGATGAATTCGTATTTAAAAAAACGTTATTATGATTTAACACTTGACTTGATAGAGGAACACTCACTGGAACTTCCGGTCGAAAAAACCAGGCTGGCCACTGAAACATGAAGAAAAAAAAACTTGGGTAGGAGGTGTAAGTATGAAAATAGAACGCTTTTTAGAGGACAAATTAAGCTTTCAAATGAGCACCCATTGAAGATTTTACGGTCAATAGTTTATTAAATGTAAATTTTGTTAATTAAAGGTGGATCTTTGCTGAGTAACCAACATATGTTATAAATTTTAATTGTTATAAAAAAATCCAATTTCTCTTTATAGTTTCATTAAGTTAAAGATTTACTGATGAGTATCAAAGTATTTTTTAAACCGAAAATAAAAAATTATCAGGTTAGGGGTCCGTAGATTTTTTTGTTCAAACGATAATATTTTTTAAAGTTACCATTTTAAAGTGTCCTTATTATGTGAATCTGCTCAGCGATAATGCTTCTTGAAGACCAAGTATTTTCTCTTATTAAAGAAAACATTTTATTTATAGTAATAAATTGTTATACAAAATTGTTTCCCATATATCGCGATATTTTTTAAAATTAGTATCATTTATTTAATAATAAATTTATTTCAAATAGTTTAGATCATTCAGCGTCACTTTGAGATTGTCAACTGACACATCTATTTCCTCGTAACTGGATAACTTTTTCTAATCATGTTTTTTGACTTAAATACTCAACACGTTACCTCGGAAGTGGACTTCTGTCTCATCTTTAAATTTATATTTCAAAGTTACTATATGTTTTTTCGCTCTCCTAAAAAAATCCGATTTTTTCGGTTATTTAGTTCTGTACCTCAGACAAAAAAATGAAAATCTGTTGATTAAACAAGTTAAGCTAACTCGGAAATGAAACAAAATTTTTTATTTCATTTAGTCTTCGTTTTGTAACTGATTTTCAGCCTTTAATTTCGTACGTGATAGTTACAGTATTTTTATTTTCAATAATACTTGTTTATGAGAATTGTTTAAAACAATATTTTTGTTGCCAAAATTAAAGAAAATATTAAATCTTTCAAACACTTTTTCTTGAAGAAGCACTATTGTTTATCCGATTCATTAAATGAGAACTCAATAAATGTGTAACTTTAAAAGATATAATTGTTTGAACAAAACAAACCACTTACCCTTCAACCCTACAAATTTTGGACTTTCGACACCAAAAAAATGCTTCCATACGCAGCAGACCTTTCACTTTATGGATTCATAAAGAGAAAGTAATTATATATATTTTTAACAATTATAATTCTTCAAATAGGTCGCTTAGTCAGTGAAAATGCAATCTTAATTAACCAATTCAGATTTTATAAACCATTGGTATATTCCAAATATAGCATTTTGTAAAAATTTCATTTTCCGAATTAAAATTTTAAGGTCGTCAAACTCCTGGATTCTGGAATTTATTTTTGTGCAACGATATATAAAAAAATGTCTTTAGAGAGTTAACAATTTAAAAAATATGATTTTTTTCATGCAAAAGATAATTGCTTAAACAAAAACACTATTAATAAAT
>NC_046664.1:27454548-27465572 GCF_010883055.1 Belonocnema kinseyi
ATAATTAATTTGATGCACAATGTAATTATTATAAACAATTTCTATAAACAAATATATCAATATAATGTGCAAATTATAAAAGCACTTATTCCTCTCTTAAAATGCCTTAGATTTTGTATTAGATTTGTAATTTGTAATGACTTATAATTAAAAGTTAACTATTTATATTTGTTATAAATAATTGTAGCAACAAATTTCAATCTTTTTTCTAGGTTTTATCTCCTTTTCCCACTTAACACAGTTAAAACAACTTTTAAAATGGTTATCAACAGCGAAAAATTGTTAATAAATAATGTATTTAATTGTTTATAACAAAGAAACTAAACAAGTGCCACGAAGGAACGTTGATTCGTAGATATTTTTATTCTATTAAATAAATTCTGTTGGAAGAAAGTTAAAACTAATATTTAACAAAAAAAATGTTAGCTAATTAGTAAATTAACCATTTTTAAAAACAATTTATTAAATAAATACGCAACTGCTAAATGTGTTTTACTTTGTGTGTTTTTACTTTACATTAAAATAGTTCTTTAGCATTGATATTATAAGGAAAAGTTTGAGCGAAAATTCAATAATTATTATTGTTATTACAAATAGTATAATAAGTGTACGAGACAGTTTGCAAGGGGGGGGGGGTGGATTTCTACATTAATCTAGAATTCCTGTCTTGTTTATTATATAGCACGTTCGTTCCACGAGACTGCCTCTATCCAAGTCGTTGATCAATCTCTCTAGCAAGCGTTCTAGGCGAAGAGCTTCACAAAGTCATGATGTAAAGCTCTCCACTCGGGTTCATTAGTATCCATGGTCTTTTGTTTCAGGCTTCTTTCTCTTCACTGCTTCTTAGATATAGTGTCAAACAAACTTTTGTTTGATATAAACAAGCATTTTTTTAAGTCAAGCTCGCAAAATCCCATTTTTAAAATCCGTTTCGTTAATGAATACAAACCGATAATCCATATATACACAAGTAATAAAAATATATTCAAAATCCCTATCCATCCATTATATAAATGCAGACAGTTATCTTGTAATTATAATTCAGAGAGATTTCGTTTCTGATTTTAAAAAAATGTGTTGATCCGCTTACGTGGGGGCCTGAAGGCAATGGGAACATATATAATGCGACCTATTAAAATCCTTTGTTTAGTACAATGTGATTCGCATATAAAAATGTTGGGTCACATTCGATTATGAAGGACGCACATTGATAAAGAGTCAGAATGAGAAAGGGTGAGACATTAGTGTCACGGCTTGAATGTAAGCCTCTCTAACGTAAGATAGATGACGCAAGTCTCGACCCCAAGAAGAGAAGACCATTGGCTCTAGCTTACCGTCTGTGTGGTCCATTGTCAGCGTTCGTCATATGAAGAAAAAGCGTCCACATTGCCCTTCACCGTGATACGTGAAGACTTTTTGATATGGAGACTCTTACTGTCATTTCAAGTCATACCAACTCTCTGATGCAATCAAATCATATACAACCTACCTCCATCCAACTGTCGCAATCGTCCAACAGATTTTATCAAACGCGCTTCAAATTAAAATGGAAAAATTAAATTTCAATGTTGAGGTAGCAGGGCAGTCATTATAGGCGCTAGCTGAACATACGAGTAAGTAGAAAAAATTGAGTGTACGAAATTTTGCAGGTAATTAATCAAACACGCCAAACTGAGGTGAATTTTTCTTGGTAAATCGCAGATATCTCCAGCGAACTCCGCTAGAGGCAGCACGTTACAGGCCTGAACCATGGAAAGTTTACCTTGCTTTGATGTGTACTGAAACTCTAAAGATACGAGAAGTTTGGGACTCGAGAACTCCAAAGGTGAGACCATGGAGGGTTAGCGGGGGTAAAATTCCACTAACTTCTTTCGGGTCAGGAGCTCATATCTTTATAGTTCGAGGTAATTAGCTGAGTAACACCCTACTTGAACGATTATCTGCAACATTTCGTACTCGCAGCTTTTTTTGTGTTGCGAGTTTTCTTTTGAAATGGAAAATTATTTCCTTGCAGGGTGTTCAGCGACCTTGAAAGCCTGGAATTCTCCTTGAATATTTTTGCAATTTGAAAACCTGGATATCTCCTCGAATTTTTCCCGAGAACCTTGAAATAAATATTTTTTCTTTTACAAAAGAGCTATTTGATGAATAAGCGAAAAATAATTTAAATCTTTTAGTCTATTATGAAAGGAAATTCTCGTACAGAAGAAATTTTACAACTAAAAAGTATTTTTCACTACACCATCATAAGTGCGATTTTAGGTACTAAAAACGATACCTAAAATACTACTTTTCAGGATAGGCCGTAAAATTTTCACTTACGGTACAGCGTACTATACAGTAATTGAGGTTGTGATTTAATTGGCTGATAGACATTTATATCTGTACTTTACGGTACGATGAGTGCAGTCACCTCAACTTTGGCATTTAGACGTACATTTGCGCTTATGGGTGTAATTAAAAATAATGTCTGACTCGTCCTTCGCCTCGAGAATTGCATTGGATTGGAGTGGATTGGAGTGGAAAAAAGTAAATTGGGTTGGAATTAGGTGAATTGGAATGGAGTGGATTGGGGTGGATTGGAGTGCACATTATATTTTACGTATTCCCAAAAGAGCTCGATAATTTTTTTCTGTAAAAATTCAAACCATTTAAAAACTATCTAAAACTGATAAACAATAAAGAAAATTTGATTTCAAAAATGCTTTGATAACTTAAGTGGCAAAAAACCGTTTTCTGCTATATGAAAACCTCCATAAAACGCAGTTTTTGATTGATCTGAATCTCCTATAATACTTTTTAAATGAGTTTTTAACTTAGAATAAAATTTCCTAAACAATACTTTAAAATATACAGGAATAATTTTTTTTAAATTCACATATGACCTACTTTGATAACTACTCAATACTTTAATGGCCAAAAGGTTAAACATTTTTGATACAAGTCTTTTTCTATGATTCATAAAGAGTGATGCCAAAAAGGCTGTTTTTAGCCTATTTTTTAGACCTGTGGAAAAAATATAAATATATGTTATAGGTATCAAATTACTCGTCATTGAAACTCGAAGTCAGCATCGCTTTTCGTTTTTAGAAAATTTTAAATAATTGCCCCTTTTTAGGGGTTATAATTAGTGATGTTTCTTTTTTTTAAATTTTTTTCGTGGAATTCGCAAACCCCTTAATAGGGGTAATTTCTTGAAATTTACAAAAAAAAAACGAAAAGCTATACTCATTTTAGTTTTCAATTACGAGTAATGTGATATCCGTAAAATATTTTATATTTTTCCCCCAGGTCGTTAGGGAGTTCTCAAAAATAGACTAACTTTGGCGTCACTTTTTTTTCTAAAAATATTTTGGCTTTGTCTAGGAATAACAAATAAAAAGATATTATTTCAAAATAAAATTATTAAGCTACGCAATTCTTGGAAATTAAAAATGTTAAGAATTCAATGATAAAATTATAATGTTGAACGTTTAAATAGAATTTAAATTCGGACCTATTTAATATTTAATTCCCTAAACTTTAATATTTTAGAGGAAAGGATTTCGAAAAGCACTTTAAAGTTTGTCCCTATTTGATAATTAGTCTTTGCACTTAAACAATATTTAAAATTAGAAACGCTTGAGTTCTAAAATTTTAATTTTTATCGTAGCCACGGTAAAAACTTTAAAAATGATCTCATTGAATCTCGTATGAAGCAATGATATAAAGTTTGATTTAATGTGATTTAATAACTGTTTATATAAATACTGAGAAATAAAAAATATTATAGATAAGAAAATGAATCTTCTGTCATTTTTCCGATCAAAGAAAATTCTCGATCTAGCAGATAAATTTCAAGAATATAAAATCACAATCAATAGCACCAGGTAAACAATGGAACTGAAGCAAAACCGGCTAAACGCGTCACGTGCGTGGTGTTACGGAAAACTTTCACTGCGCATTCACAGTTTTTCAATGACTGTTGACGAAATTCTATAAGCCCGTATTCTCAATTCTTCAGTTACTCATTTTCTAAATTGCTTTTTAGAAATCATATAAAAAGTTGTTTATCATCAAATAAAATCGGAGAGACTTTGCAATATAATTTTTCAAACTTTTGCTTGAATCCATTTCCTTCAAAAATATTTGAAAATTTCTTAACTCTAGAAAAATATTGTCTATCTATCAGAAAGAATCGCTTCGGATTTTAAAATACTTTTTCAAGAGATTTAGTAGACTTTTTTCATTGAATCTGTTCTGGGTGAAGAGTTGACTTTTCTTCCACTTTTTTATAATCAAAATCGCTGAAGTCTGATTAGACTTTTCGCTCTATCCAGAACTCTTGAAATAGTTACTTAAAATTTAAGCGAATTTTTTCCCCTGTATCATTAAGACTGATGAAGGAAGAAATAAACAGATAATCTTTTTGCAATAATGAATCGTTCTGAAAGGAGATAACGGACGACCTGAATTTTTCCTAATCATTTTCTGCATTCTTCGTACGGGCTCGTATACTTTCACTCGAGCACGATTTATTTCCTGCGTGCCACGCATCGTAGGTACGATTACACTAATTGCGAAGGTAATGAAAAGGTCAGAGGTGCGAACGACAGCGATCTATCGATCAATCGGTGGAGGAAAAAATTTTAATTGTATGCCGGGGGTGAACGGTTTTCGTGTCGCGCCCCACCCCCCGTTTATCAGTATATAATTAATGTTAATTATACATCCTGCAATCCATCTAAGCTTAACTTACTGCCGACGGGCCTTCCGTCAAGTAAGCGGAGCAGTGATTGTTATCGTTTTTATTGAAAAATTGTTATTACCATTTCGTGTGAATATCAAGAATTATTATTCGAGTGATCGTTACTTTCTACTTTGAAGGCGTATGTACAACTGAAATCTCGTGGAAAAATTTAAAATCGTGTGTATTCAATAAATTGTGCAGCAATGATTTTGAAATTCTGAGTAATAATTTTATTTTTATTTTTGTAAAAGGATTCTGTGAAATAAGATTCTATATTCGGGTCAAAGAAGTAAATATTACTTTCAGGTTTTAAAATTCGTGAAATTATTATATTTATTCTAAAAAAATATTGTGGGTGTATTTTACGATAAATTACTTAAAAATATTTTTACGATAATTAATTTTTAATCTTTGGGTTTTTAAATAACAATATTCACGGGAGCTACATGGAAATAAAAATCAAAACTTTACACAAGGAAAATTAAAATTCACACTGCATTTATCTGTTTTGTGAAATCGACGTATCTTTCACCGAGTAGCCATAAGGAAGGAAAAATCTGGAAATCAATGACAAATCAAGGATTTAAAAAAAAACAATAACGAAGGGAGTCACTTCAAGTTAAATTTTTGTCACTTTTTGAGACAAAATTTAACAGTTTTTTACTAGTTTATGTCTTTTTAGTTCAATTTAACTAGTAGACATTGTTTTGTTTAAATTTTTTTTTTAACTGAAAATGTAACTTCCGTTTTTGGTTCAGAATATTTTTTTAGCTGAAAATTCAACTATTTGGCTGAAAATTGAACTATTTTGGTTCGACACTGATCTATTTGGTTTCGGGTGGAATATTCAACTGTTTTGTGGAAAATTCATGTTTAAACAAATTATAATTCGTGTTTTTGGGTAGAAAATTAATCTTTCATTTTTGAAATCCATCTTTTTAGGTGCAGATTCAACTATGTAATTAAAAATAAGAATTTTCCGTTATATTTAATATATAGAAATACAGGTTTTTTTTGTTTGAAATTAATTTTTTAATTTGAAAACAGTATTTTTGTTTGAAAGAAATCTTTGATATCATCAGAGATGGTAACCTTACCGACAGTAGATCAACCCTTCAAACCATGAAGGCAGAAAATCTACAGAATATCGATGAAGTTAAGAATGTTCAATAACAGAAAATGCTTAAGGGCATGTGATACTTACAGTTTCCCCGGCTTTTTCCCACAAAAATGAAAATGTTTAAAAACTGAATTCCGAGATGCTATAAAATATCATAACGGACGTCCCCGGACTCTTTTTTGAGGGATAATAACAAAAAAATTTATTGTGATAAATAAAAATGTTATGCATAGGCATTATTTTAAGGTCATGTCGTTTTTCATCTCTGCCTTTCCGATAATCTGGAAATTATTTATGAAATAGACTTTTTTGATTGGCTGCAAACAAGGTTAGTTCCGGGAGATTAGTTACTATTTTTATTTGTAAGTTCAAAATTTTCGGCCGAAAATATTGTATAGTTTGGAAGTAACGCTCGGGTGAATTTTAATACTCATAACCTCAAAATATACATGCACGTTGTTAGCAATATCAAAAAATTTTTGATAAAAAAACACGAAGAAAGTGTGAGGGGACGACGTCCGTTAGCATGTTCGCTATCATTTCCCGGATTTTGAAAGCAAAATATTTCTTATCCTAGGAAAAAAGCCGGGGGAATCTAACACTGAAAAAATCGATACTATTTCCTAAGCGGTATGCAAATTAATTACATTTTGCTAAATTGAAACATTTTTGAATTAACCTACAAAAAAAGTGTGTGGGGACGTCCGATAGCATGTTCGCTATCATTTTCCAAATTTTTAAGACAAAGTATTTATTATTCTAGAAAAAAACCGGGGAACCTAAAACTGGTAAAATCGACAATTTTCGAAGTATCACATGCCCTTAACGTCTTAATCAGACTACATGTGAAAATTATATTTTCAAATTAAAATTATTTCCTGAAAAAAAATCTACTCGATCTTCGCTCCATTGGGAGTCGAACCACAAAACTTCTTTTGTGGTTCGATTCCAAATGGAGTGAAGATGGAGTAGGATCTTTTTTTCAGAAAATAATTTTAATGTTACATTGCTTTGGTTTGTTTGTTAAAAACTTATCTTTTCTAGCTGAAAATTCAAATATGTGTTTAAGATATCAAGTATTACAGCTTTCAATGAGAATTTTTCTTCTCGGTTTGAAAACTTAACTGCCTTGTAGATCATTCGTCTTTTTCGCACAAAAATTAAAAAATTCTTTAAAAAATCAAACTATTTAAATAAAAATTAACTACTTGGTATAAAATGTACATTTTTGTTGACAATTCATAGTCTTAAGTGAAAAATTTATATATTTTGTTTTAAATTCTTCTTTGTAAGTTGAAACTAATCTTTTTTTCTAAATTACATTCGTGTCGGAAACTTATCTTTGTCGTTTAAAAATTGAACTGTGTTATTAAGTCATAATTTTTCCGGAAATTTAAATGTTTGGTTAAAAATTCGTCTTTTTGGATTAACAATTCATCCCTTATAATAGAAAAGTCGTCTTTCTTTAATTGTTATTAAAAATTCAAATTTTGTTTCTTATGAAAGCCAAATAATAAATCTTGCGTTGATAATTTTTTTTCGTTCGAGGCAGAAAAAACTATGGTTTTCAACGATGGGGGTTGGAGGTGTGTCGAAAATATCCAAAAATTTGTAACGTTTTTTCTAGATGATCCCTTACCCCGAAAGGGATATGGTTTAATATATTAAGAATTATCATAACTAATAATTATCATTACAATATTATTAATAATAATAATAAATAAAAGTGGTACATTAGGAAATTTTTCTATGTACCTTAACCGCGGTTCGGGTGGTTCGGAAACCACCTTAAGCTGTAGGTCCCCCCAGCGTGTACTTGACTGCAACCCAGTCCTTCAATGATGAGGTAAAAAACCAGACTTTGCCTAATATGTGGGGGCATACTGCTCTCATCAGATCACTTGATTGCATTATAAAAGTTCGTCCATGACTGATGATATATACCGGGTCAGCCCCGTGCAAAATAATCAAATAAAATCCAACTCTAACCAGAAAAATTGCCTTCGACATGTTGGGCAGTATCGATCTTAAGTCTGTGACAAGAATGTAAATTTTTTATAATAAAATTAGAGACCGGCAATCGGAAGTTCTGTAGTTCGATTCCCAGTTGAACGAAGTGAGAAGATCTTTTTTCAGAAAAATTAAATCTAAATTTTTTTTATTTTTTTTTTCTAGCCAGAAATGACGTTGAGTATTTTCTGTTATTTGAAGAGTTAACTTGATTGATTGTTTGGATTTCTATTTTCACAGAGTGTGGAATGACATCTTCACCAATCGATACACTGAGAAAAATGGATTATACGAAGTGGATATTACAATGTGGATATTACGAAAAATATTATATCGCGTATAATCTATCATGTTTTCCTAATATTCAAACATAATCTCGAGATGTTGAATTCTTATCATCTTCAGATATTCATTCTGAACATCCGGAGATTATTAAACATGCAGGCGTGCGCGCGCATCCATTTTTTTTCTGCGTCCTGCTCCGCGTGTTCTGTGTTTCGCAAATTATGTGTATATTATTCAGGAAATAATACAAGGTCTCACCCAAAATTAAACGACTAGAACAAGCGTAACCTAAAAACCGTTGACCAGGTTTTTTTGCGTTTGAAAAAAAAAAAAACACTGAATAAAGCATGGTGCAAACAGTACTTACGTAATTGTTTAAAAATTTTCAGTTACTTATTTCCGTTTTAATTTTAATTTGTTTTTCTCGTCACACACACTACACTAATAAGTTTTTTAGATTTATTGAACTCCGGAAGTTTTAATATTTTAGGACGGTAGATTTAATACCTTGGATCATTGTTCGTCATATCCTGGATATTATATTTTAGGATATCGGATTATTGATTTTAATATTTTGGATTATAGATTCTAATATCTTAGATTTTAGGCTTTGATATACTTAGATTATACACTTTTAAATCTCCTGTTTCAATTTATAATCCAATATTTTATCCGGTATTATCTAACAGAAAAAAGTTTTAGAGTAGGAATAAAAGTTTTCTGTGCATTTGTTGACCTAGAAAAAGCTGTTGACAAGGTAGATAGAAGTAAACTTTGGGAAGTCCTGAAAGAGTATGGAGTCAATGGATGGATCCTACAAGCTATAAAAACAATATATACAGGTAGCAAAGCGAGTGTAAGAGTGAATTGGAAACTGAGTGACTGTTTCGATATTATTCAAGGAGTTAGACAAGGATGCGTTATGTCTTCATGGTTATTTATATTATTTATGGACAAGTGTTTAAGAATGGCTCTCTTCGACGAAGAGGGTGTGGATCTCGAAACCATAAGGGTACGTGGGTTAGCGTTCGCAGATGATAAGGTTGTTATGGCAGAGTCTATTGAAGACCTACAAAGAATGTTGAATAAACTGGATGCAAGCATGAAGAGCATGGGCCTCAAAATTAACGCAAATAAAACAAAAACTATGGTGTTCGAAGGAAAGAGTGAGAAAACACTATGCAATATTTTATTAAATGATGAGAGAATTGAACAAGTTGATAAGTTCGTATACCTTGGTAGCTTATTTACTAGGGACGGGAAGATAGATGAGGAATTAGATAGACGAATAAATGAAGGTAAGAAGGTTATTGGTAGAGCAGGTCCCCTCATCAGAAGTAAAAATATATCAAATAAAGCTAAAAGGGCAATACATAATTCTATATTTGTACCGACTATACTATACGGTAGAGAGACATGGACTTATCAAGAAAAAGATAAGAGTAAAATTAACGCAATTGACATGAGATTCATCCGCATAATAAGCGGGAAAACCCTAATGGACAATGTAAGTAACGAGATAATTCTAAAAGAATGTGGGGCAGAAGAGACGCTAGTAGACACATGGGAAAGAAATCGGTTAAGATGGTTCGGACATGTTGAGAGAATGCCAAATGAACGAATAATGAAACAAGTGTATCAAGGTAAAGTAAATGGCAGCGTGCCCAGAGGTAGACCGCGGAAAGAATGGTTAGAATGTGTGAATGAGACCCTACTGAGAAGAGACATAAGAAGTCACAGAAACACGAGAGCCTGCATGAAAAAATGCATGGACATAAAGGAAGCTAGAGAAGTATGCCAGGACAGGAAAGTATGGCGGCAAATAGTTAATAAAGAGTTTCAGTAGAGTGAATGACGCCTGAAAAAAAGATCTTGGCTATTAATGGACCCAAGTGGGGAACCTTACACAACGACTTCGTGAGGTTCTTCGCTTGGGGTGATTGCTAGAGAGATTGATCAGCAACCTGGGTCGGAGCAGTGTTGCGGAACGAACGTGTTATTTACTTAAATAGCACGAGAATTCTGGATCAATCTGAAAAATCTATATCCCTTCCACACACTACTCCTTTCCCCTGCCGAGTGAGTCACGCCTACCCCGAAAGGAAAATGTCTTAATGGTGTAATGATAATAATAATAATAATAATAATAATAATAATAATAATAGTAATAATAATAATAATATCTGTATATTTTAGTTCGTATAATCTGGATTGCTGTCCCATAGTTAATAGTCGAAGATTATACCTGATAAAATATTTTTAATTACCGGCTATAATCCATTTTTCTCAGTGTACTAACTACCTCTGATGATAATACAGATTTCTTTGAAATACGTGATATCTTATTATATTGCAGCCCCCCCTCCATTCATTGTTGTGAGAATGAAGTACGGTTTTAAAAAGACAATTTTGCAAAAGTTAGCACCAAAGCAGAGATGAAGTTACCTCGTCTCTGAGAAAAGTGATGAATGATAGCTGTCATGCCTAACCAGCTGACGCCAACAACGCTTGCATACGACCAGATGACCACTGGTACTGAGTGACCAGTGAAATCTCACTGATTACACAGGCCCACAAAAACAACAAAAGTGTCTGTGCAATTAACCAGACCTATATATTCTTATGTATTTTTCGACGCTGAATCCGAATTTGCAATAAAAAAGTAGGGTCCAGCTACTTTTTTATGGGGTTTTGCTCGAAAAACCTCATTTTTTACGGGTTTTTCATGGTTTTTTTTAAATAAAAAAAAAATAAAGAAAATTTTTATTTTTTTGACTGCAGAATCGAATTCTACGGGAAAAAATACATCGAAAACCATGTTTTGATTTTTTTTTACAAAAATTTCAACCCACCATACGGCGATGAAAAGGCAGAAAATCG
>NC_046664.1:27465672-27489038 GCF_010883055.1 Belonocnema kinseyi
AATTTGAAGCAAATTTTCACTTTTCGCGATTTTCTGCCTTTTCATCGCCGTATGGTGGGTTGAAATTTTTGTAAAAAAAAATCACAACATGGTTTTCGATGTGTTTTTTCCCGTAGAATTCGATTCTGAAGTCAAAAAAAATAAAAAAAAATTTATTTTTTTTTTATTTAAAAAAAAACCATGAAAAAACCGTAAAAAATGAGGTTTTTCGATCAAAAACCCATAAAAAAGTAGCTGGACCCTACTTTTTTATTGCAAATTCGAATCCAGCGTCGAAAAATACATGAGAATATATAGGTCTGGTCAATTGCACAGACACTTTCGTTTTTTTTGTGGGCCTGTGTTATCAATGACACACTTCTGGCTATTTCAACCAATGAGAATTCACTGGAAATCATTATAATTGCACTTGTTCATTTTAAAATAGTGGATTCAGGTCTGGTTCCTATGTGCATCAAATTGCGGTAGTAAAATAAAGGTTCCTTCAATTGAGTCGTTTGTGGAAAAGTTATTTTGTGAAATCAAAGTCGGCTTCCGGCAATCGTTGTAAATTACGAATGAAATTTACAGATCAGACATAGATGGGAGGTCTGCTTACGGTAACGGGGAATAATATTTGGCTATTTCTCACGACTTGAACGACCGCCGCCTGTTATCGAATGTCTGCGGTAACAGAGCAAAATTTGTAAATTTCCAGAAACCTCGTGAAACGTACCACAGATCGGTTTGTTATTATGGCTAGGCGTTAACTCTGCCCGCGACAAGAGACACTTGCCAGACCACCTCGACATTTTCCTCACGGTGTATTAAATTTTCACCTTTTTCTAGAAAAGATTTTCTTCATATGAAAACAGGAAGATGGATTAATTTAGAGTTTGCTACTTCAACCAAATAATTACCTGATCAAGACTTTAAGGCGAGGGACGTTCGGCTTATCTCAAAAGATTCATTCGATATTGAATCGGACACATGAAAATCGAATTAAAAACTAGATTTTTTTTATATTTTGGGTCGATCTTGACCAAATGGACCTAAAAATATGTTAAAATTTATATTATACGGGTCAATAAACTATTCTTAAAAATAGTGAATAGCAAGTAAGCGATTCAAAAATCGATTTTATCTACGGTCCAATGATGGAAATGACATGTTTTAAAGTTCAAATAAAAATCCTGGAACGTATGTTTAGAGTCTCTTTCACGAGAGTATAAATTCCGTATGTGCGGTCGAGTCCAAAGTAAACTGTCAATCTTCTGCAAAATATCTTAAAAGGCGAACATAAAGAAATTACTTATTACAGAATGTCGCATGGTTCGTTGGGGAAAATTGTGAAACGTCATGTTCTGTCGTTCGTCAATGAAGATTTGTTTCCTACTAACGTGAACGTGTCTAGTAGAGTTCTTAAAATAAAATAGCTCTAAAAACTTTTAAGCTACACAATTTACGTTTCCAGAGTTAACAAATTCAGTTTTTTCTTTATAGATGAGAAAAGAGGTATAACATAAAAAACCAGAAGAATTTATGTCAACAAATTTTCAACACGCTATATCAAGTTGTACCAGATTTGACACTCTTTCCTCTATTATTCCCTTTTCCCCTTTTTTGGAGAGTTTCTTCTTTTTCCCTTATTTTCAAAAAACCTTCCTCTGCTGATAGTTTCTACGTTTAATTGCGAACTGGATTGATAAAACATAATAAGAAAATCCAACTATTTTCTGTTAATTATTTTTCATTAAAAAGTCTACTGTTATAGTTTTGGTTCAAAATTCATTTATTTTGTTTAAAATTTAAACTATTTGGTTGAAAAATTGATTTCTGTTTCTTTAATTAAACTATGAATTGACAAAAAGACTGCTTCGTTAAAAATTTTGTTTTTTTTTTTGTTTTTTAAAATTAATTTTCTTAACTAAAAATTCAACTATTCCATTTCTGCTGAAAATTGAACGTTTTTAATTGCAAAATAAACTGTTGCATTTTTCTATAAAATTCATATTTTTTACTGGGAATCCAACTAGTTGGTTTAATGTTGAACTCTGTTATTAAAAATTATTTTTATTGGTCGAAGATTGGAAATTCGTTAGTTTCTTATTGTGGTAAAAATTAATTTTTAAAATTTAAATTTAAATATTGCATTTTTGGTTAAGCATTAATCGCTTTTAGTGCACAATTGAAGTATTTTCTCAAAAAATAATGTATTTTGTTCGAAAATAATCTTTTTTAGTAGAAAATTAGTTTTAAATTAAATAACTTGTTTTTATCTACTTTGTCCAAAATTTGTTTAACCAGTTAAAAATGCATCTTTTCGGTAGAAATAGAAAGTTTTTTAAAGTCGTCTTTCCCGTAGAAATATAATATTCTGGTTTTAAAATTACAATAATTGGTTTAAAGTTGATCTTCTTGGTCAAAAATTCAATCTGTCAGTAGGAAATTATTCTCTTTGGTAAAAAAATTAATATTAGTTGCGATTTTTTTTAATTCTCTTTTTAAAATGAAAGTTTAACTATTCCACTTTTGCTTGAAAATTGATCGTTTTTAGTTGAAAATGAAATCATATAGATAAAAGTCAATTTTTTGTCATGAAAATTCAACAATTTAGCCGAAATTTTATTTTTATTCACTGAGAACTTTTTCTTGGTAGGAACTTAAAATCCTGTTGAAAATTCCTCTTTTTGGTTGAATTTAACTATTACATTTTTGGTTCTGAATTCACCTTTTTAGTTAGATTTTTCAGCTCAGGTAAAAATTCATATCTTTGCTTGAAAATTAAAATATTCTGTTGAATTTTTTTTTTAGAATTGAGTTTTTTAATTGACAGTTTTTCTTTTCTATTCAAAATCTCACTATTAAGTTCAAAATTTAAGTGTTTTATTGAAAATACCTCCCCTTTATTCGAAGGCTTGATTACTTACTTAGTTACAAACACAAATGCTGGTTGATAATTAATAAGTGTATTTTTAAAAATTCAATTGCTTATTAGAAAATCTAATATCATACATTTGAAATTCAATTATTTGTTTAATAATGTCCTTTTCGGGAAAGTAACTGTTTTTTAAGGATCCCAGGAAATAAGTCTGAGACTTATAAACAAGAAATATCTCTCAATATAGCATGATACAAAATTTAAAGAATTATTTTTTCAACAAAATTTTTCCCAAAATCTGACCTGAAGCTGTCTTTAAATGATTAAAAAAACTCAAAATTTATAGGATTTCTGAACTCATTCTACGACCTTTCTTTTAAGAAACTATATAAATAATTTTGAAAGAAACTAAATATCGATCTAAGGGATAGTTAAAAAAGGTTTAGATTCACAGGGAAATCTTTCAATAGCCCTCACTTCTATAGTCCTTCAGAGAATTGTTTATAGATATAGTTTATAGATTTCACAAAGATTTCAATAATTTCGCAAATATAACCAACCATTTCAAAAATAACTGTAATATTTCGCAGATTTCTAAAGAATTCAGAAACATTTTACATAGATTTCACAAAACATTACAATTATTTCTACATTATTTCAAAGATTGTACAAAGATTTTAATGATTTAGCAACGATTTAAATAATTTGACAAATTTTAACAAATATTTCGCAAAGATTTCCAAATATTTTAGAAAGATTGCAGAAAGATTTGAATGATTTTCCAATAATATCAAAGATGACATAACGATTTAAAATGTTTTGCATAGATTTTAAATAGATTTGAAAGATTTTACAAAGATATAAATGATTCCCCGACGATTTTACAAAAATTTCAAAAATATTACCAAATATTTCAAAAACATTTCAATTATCTGTTAGGGATTTCATAAAGATTTCACAAGGATTTCGGATCGATTTAAAAGATTTCCTAAAGCCTTCCATAAATCTTCAAAATATTTCACAAAGATTTCAATAATTTCACAAATGTTTTAACAATATTTCAAATATTTCAATGATTTTCCAAAAATTTCAAAGATTTCTGACAGTTTTAAGAGATTTCACAAATACTTTAATGATTTTCAACCGATTGCAATCATTTTTTAAATATCATAAAATATTTGAAATATTTAGCAAAGATTTCCTAGAATTTCACAAAGATTGCCAAATATTTCAAAAATATTTCAAATATTTCTTAAGGACTTTAAAAAGATTTCACAAAGATTAGAATGATTTCCCAAAGGTGAAAAAAATCACAAGGATTTTAGATAGCTTCAAAAGATTTTACAAAGACATCAATATGATTTGCCGACGATTTCACAAAGGTTTCAATAATTTCACAAATTATACTGAATATTAAAAAAAAATGTCAATGATTTCTTAAGGATTTTAAAAAGATTTCTGAAAGATTAAAACGATTTGCCAAAGGTTAAAAACAATCACAAGGATTTGGATAGATTTAAAAGATTTCCTTAGGGCATCAATTATTTTAAAAATATTACACAAAGCTTTCAATAATTTCACAAATGCCTAAAAAATATTTCAAAAATTTCAATAATTTTCCAAAAATTCTAAAGATTTCGCAAAGTTTTAAAAGATTTCACAATGACTTAAATCATTTTCCACCAATTTCAATCATTTAAAAAATATCATGAAATATTTGGCAAAGATTTCCTGAGACCTTACAAAGATTGCAATGATTTTCCGAAGATATCACAAAGATTTTATAGATTTCGCAAATATTTTGGATAGATTGAAAAGATTTCAGACACTTAAATGATTTACCGAAGATTAAAAAATTTAAACAATTTTTTAAATATGCTATAAAAATTTAAATAATTTCTTAGAGCTTTTAAATATTTTAAATGTTTTATGAAGATTTTAGATAGATTTAAAAGATTTAACAAAGATTTCAATAATCTTCCAAAGATTTCACAAATATTTCCAAATATTTTATATAAAATATATAAATAATATAATAAAGTATATAAAGATTTCAAA
This sequence comes from Belonocnema kinseyi, assembly GCF_010883055.1. NCBI lineage: Eukaryota > Metazoa > Arthropoda > Insecta > Hymenoptera > Cynipidae > Belonocnema > Belonocnema kinseyi. The sequence goes on from NC_046664.1 coordinate 27,470,591, forward strand.
TGTTTGTCAAAGATTTCGGTTACATAAGAAGAGTTCACAAAGGAATCAACTATTTCACAAAGATTTGAGGTATATTTTTGAAAAATTCTTACGTACTGATGAATTTGATCATTCGTGCAGCCTTACTAAAATAACGATTTCTTGGGACCTAGTAGTCTCTATATTTTTTTTAGTGTTGTCCCAACGAATCATTTTATTAAAAAAAATTTTTTTTTTGCAAAATGTAAAAAATTAGATTGTATCATATTTTAAAAATACATCATTTGACCTCTAATGTCTCAAATTTTAATAAAAATCCAGATATCTTTTCCAAAAATATTGATAGTTCAAAAAAAGCTGACCCCGAAATTTAACATGGCGTAACCTCCGCAGTTTGGACCCAACATTTTTTTCATGCAGCATTAAACTTTTACCAACTTTTATCAAAATAAAACGACCAGGGGCAGATCCTGATATTTCTGACTTGTTGGAACGATTACATGCAACGTTTATTTAAAAGCTTTTATTTTCAGCAAAAGGGGAGAAAATTTCTTTATATTTTGCGAAATCACGCGGAATTAATTCAAGTTTAACATATGCCATTAGGATTAAAAAATCTTGGATTTCAATTTTTTGCACGTTCCTCCTCAAGCGAGTTTTGAGTCAATATCGCGAATTACGTGTGTAATTTAAAATTCCAGGAATGATTTTACGCAAAGTATGATTTGTATTTGACGAGGGCAGAATCTGCATGCGAGTTAGACATTTTTCATGCGTGGAGTAATTCCACGAGCAATTTCCAGCGCATTCGTTTAAAAATGGATAAATGTTTAAAGGACCTTAATACTTCCCAATGACCTTCTAATGACAACGCAACGCAAGGGTAGAGACGCGAGATAATCGCAGGTAAAACTACTTCATTTACTACAGCGCTGTAGCGTGGCTCGAATAGCTCCCTCTCGTGGAGATCGTGCACGTAATCGCCATCGTTAAACGAAATACACCGTACTCGGGTAAATAACAAATTTATGTTTTCCTGAAATTCGTTACCGTCCTCGGTGATCTCTGCAGAGTTTAAAGCGACTATTTAAGTCTTTAGTCTTTACTCGGTTGCTGCTAGCTGCTAGCTGCATCAACCATGAGATTTTCAAGCTTATTTTTTCGTTCTTTCCCGCCCGCCGCGTTCTTATACTCTTTACGTGATACTAAAGAAAATTGTTCACATTTTCACCCAATTAAACTATTTGCAGCTTCGCAGCTTTCAGAAAATAGGAAGCAATAACGCAATTTAGAGTTAATAGTTTCTTCTGAAAGTAGTTATGGTGCTGAGGTTTGTTAAGCTGACGCAACCATATGTTCAGGTCGAATAAGAACCTATTTCATAGTAAAGAGCTCATTTAATGCTGATTGAGTGCCCTATTACCAAATTTAATGCTCCACTATTTTGTAAAAAACGGGGGTTGCGCTGGCTTAACGTTAAGCTAACGGAACTCCATGTTAAATAAACGTTGAATCGAGTTCTGGTATATTCACATAATTAAAGCTCATTTAATGCTCTTCAAAAGCACAAAAAACTATTTTCCCAAAGTCAATTCTAACACTGAAAATGCATCCCTAATATAAATTATAAACAAATTGTAAATCTGACCATATCATAATTAAGGGCTCATTTAATTACATGGTAAAAGGTATCAAATCATTTTAAGCCGCTTTAGGTTTGTGGCATTGCGATATTGTGGTAAGTCACATTAGCGGCAAGTCACACTGTGGCAACTCTTATTACACAAATTTTAAATCCAATAAAAAATTCGAAAAAATGCAGTAAATAACATTTGTGGCTTGTCGCATCTGCAGCATGACTCGTTCATGCCAAGTAATATTTGAGGCAAGTCGCATTGGCCGTAAGACATATTGCGGCATCTCTCATTCGAAAAAAATGACAAAAATGCGGCAAGTCATATTTTTGGCAAGCCACATTGTGGAAAGTCACATTTGCGGTAACTTTTAATTCGAAAAATTTGAATCCCGTAAAAAATTGGAAAAGTGCACAAAGTAAAATTTGTGGCAAGTCACATTGGCGGCATGTAACATTGTGACAACTTTCATTGCACAAAATTTAAATCTCATAAAGAATTCGTGAGAAGTCATATTTGCGGCCACGGTGCGTTTCAAGCATGACATCAGATATTGTGTGTGTATGCGTGCACGAGGACGCGGTAGTACACATGGTTCCATATTTATGTGACTTTAAATTAATAACGTAACATGATAAATAAAAAAATTATTTGGGACGTACTTCTATATTTGTGCAATATTATTTATGTTCATGTTAAATCATAGACTTTTAACTTCTTATTACAGTCATATATATTTATCATAGAAATACAAATTTTTATTAAAATATTCATACAAACTTGATCAAAAATCAATATTTTGTTATGTATGAGTAGACGAAAATTCAATAACTGCGGATTTGAGCTTCTCTCCATAATTAATACCTTCAATACAATTAATTTGATATTTAATCCACGTTTTCAAAAATTCTCGGTAAATGCTTTCACCCGTCTGTTCTGACCATTGTCCAAATCCTTAATCTTCATTTAAAAAACTTGAGTCTTCTTCAAGACGGTCCAATAAAATACGAATTTTCAAAGTCTTACATCAGTACCCAGTACGACCTTTTTTAAATAACTAATCTGAGTGTTTAACGCAAAACGATCAACTGTTTAAGTAGAAAAACAATTTTCAACTATTTGATTCATTGCTTTAAAAGCACTTACACAAGGTACTATCGCCAGTTGAATAACATTTTCATAAATCAAGGGATCTAAAAGTTGATCGGCTCCTTTAAGCAATTTTCTGCAAGCGTTGCCCTCAAATGTTTTTCCATGGTAGTTTTTTGCAATGATATTCCATTTTTTCGGCCAAATTAAAGATTTTTCTAGCTACTCGTTCAACTAATCCATCCTAAAACAAATGGTTAACGAACACTTGTAAAATATGTAACTCAGGAATTATAAGCTTGTGAATAACATAAACATCATCAGCTTCATTAAAAAGTGTAGAATTAATCGTACTGTTACACTCACTTGCTTTTGAATTTTCTTTTTTCATTGCACAGAATTTTTGAAAATCATCATTTTAATCTTTAAAATTTTGAAGTCAGAAGTGGAATTATAATTTTTAAGTCTGTTTTACTTCTGAGATCAGTAAGTGTAACGAAGCAGTATGGACAAGGGTACGTTGCTGTAGCTGTTTTTTGACCATTTATAATAAGCAAAAGCTTTAGATCTGAGACAAAACGCAATGATATTTTATTAATATCAATTAGATCGAAAAGCAGCTTCATATTTTCGTATCTCTCTTTAACCTGTGGGACGATAAAAAGCAAAAACACTTTTTTTTACACTTGTATACTTTGCTGTATTACTGATTGACCCACCATTTGCATATGAATTTGTTTTTGAACGTGATCGCCACAATATTCCTTTGAATTATCTTGAGGCCATACCAACAAGCATACTTTTACAAAGCCCTGTCCTCCATCGGCCATTAATTTTACTTGACAAATACCAACAAATTTTCGTTTTGCAATTACAGTTTCGAGCAATTCCTCAGCGTCAGCCCATACAACATGTCTCTTAATTTTCGGCTGGTTTTCTTCCACATCAAACTCAAAAATATTTTTTTTTTGTAAATATTTTGTAGTGATTTTTCTCGACCAGACATGTATTCTGAGTAATAAGAAGGTATAACCTTTTTCATACTATTCATACTTACTCCAATATTTGTCTGAAAATTATCAAGTTTTTCTTCAGCAAACAATGTATTTCTTTGTTCATTTGGATTAACTGCAAGTCTTATTTTTTATCCATTCGCACTAGTAAGGCTAATATTATCATTTTTGAACTTTTTATTTTCTGAATCTCCTTCCGTTAAAATTTTACGTTTAAGCATAGAACTAATTAATTAATCTTGATGTTTTTCATTCAAACAATTCAAAATTACTTAAGCATTTTGTGCAGGTTTTTTACCACGCGTAGAACAGATATACCCTTTCCCTTTTTTTATTCCTACAAAGCATTTTTTACAAATTTTCATTATATTTTCTTCGGCACTCACAACTTTACTTTTCTCGCTATTTTTCGATGAATCACTACCGATGACGATGACGATAAATTACTACCGATGGCGCCCGTTTATGACCTCTGCCCTTAATTAACTTAGAATGAACATTAGAGTTTGCCGTTAAGCATAATATATACAAATTACATATTCTTTCTACATTATCTGAATTTCGCGTACCAGAAAATAATTTAATTTTCTCGTAATCAGGCATGATCAGTAAGCATCTTATATTAATTTTTTTTCATTGTAATCTATTTCACTCTTGTTTTTTATATTTACAGTTTCATTTTGTTTTAAAGTTAATCGACAAGTACCGCAAACACTCACAGGATACTTTGAATTTAATACATCAAAATTTGGATTAAATTTCGTTAGTATTTCAAGAAAATTTGTACTTATACAAAATTTTTCCAGCTTTTGTTTCCCAGAAATTATTTTTCTTCCACAAGGAGCACACACTTTCTTTTGATTCTATTCGTGGTCACACTTATTTTTCGGCATTGTGCTAATAAAACTTTCAATGAATTACACTTATCTGTTGGCACTAAACTGATAAACGTTTGAATAGATTAAGAAACTTATTCCTACAACTACAATTCAATCCTCTGTTCCGTGAGACTGTAAGATACGTTGTATAATATTAGCAGGCGTCAAAATTTTAGTTCATTCTTCCCTACGGTCATAATACTTATAACCGCAGTTTTTTTATATTTTAAACAAAAAGAAGCCTCAGGACGAACAGTGTTTACTATCGCCCAGTCTCACCTAAGGCACGCTGCTCATCCTTAACGTGTGGACGAAAGATTCACTATTTACATACATTATTATGTGGATGACATACGCACGAATAAAACCATAACTTTTAATGTATAAACATTTTACGTTAATATTCAAAAGATTCCGTGTAACAGGTGAATTTTAATATTTCTTTTTTATTTATCATATATATTAGTTATCAATTTAAATTCACATAAATACAAACACATATATAAATACATACACACACGCATAGTTACGCTACACAAATAAACGCAATAATAATAAAATAAAACGAGATTTTCATCTTTGGACAAGAAAACATTTTCTGATAATTGTATTTTAAAGATTTATAGATAAGGGAAGCAGTTAGGATTTCAATTCCAACGGGATTTCATTATATAAATTCTAACAAATCGAATCCCGCTTGCCGTTATTGTCGACATTTTAGTCAAAATGGGACATGCTTGCCGCGGCAAGTCACATTGGACGCAAGACATATTGCGGCATCTGTCATTCGAAAATATTGACAAAAATGCGGCAAGTTACATTTTCGGCAAGCCACATTGAAGAAAGTCACATTCACGGCAACTCTTAATTCAAAAAATTTGAAATCCGTAAAAAATGGGAGAAAGTGCAGCAAGTAACATTTGTGGCAAGTCACATTGGCAGCAAGACATATTGCGTCATCTGTCATTCGAAAATATTGACATAAATGCGGCAAGTTACATTTTCGGCAAGCCACATTGAAGAAAGTCACATTCACGGCAACTCTTAATTCAAAAAATTTGAAATCCGTAAAAAATGGGAGAAAGTGCAGCAAGTAACATTTGTGGCAAGTCACATTGGCAGCAAGACATATTGCGTCATCTGTCATTCGAAAATATCGACAAAAATGCGGCAAGTTACATTTTCGGCAAACCACATTGAAGAAAGTCACATTCACGGCAACTCTTAACTCAAAAAATTTGAAATCCGTAAAAAATGGGAGAAAGTGCAGCAAGTAAAATTTGTGGCAAGTCACATTGGCAGCAAGACATATTGCGTCATCTGTCATTCGAAAATATCGACAAAAATGCGGCAAGTTACATTTTCGGCAAACCACATTGAAGAAAGTCACATTCACGGCAACTCCTAACTCAAAAAATTTGAAATCCGTAAAAAATGGGAGAAAGTGCAGCAAGTAAAATTTGTGGCAAGTCACATTGGCAGCAAGACATATTGCTTCATCTGTCATTCGAAAATATCGACAAAAATGCGGCAGGTTACATTTTCGGCAAGCCAGATTGAAGAAAGTCACATTCACGGCAACTCTTAACTCAAAAAATTTGAAATCCGTAAAAAATTGGAGAAAGTGCAGCAAGTAACATTTGTGGCAAGTCACATTGGGAGAAAGACATATTGCGTCATCTGTCATTCGAAAATATCGACAAAAATGCGGCAAGTTACATTTTCGGCAAGCCACATTGAAGAAAGTCACATTCACGGCAACTCTTAACTCAAAAAATTTAAAATCCGTAAAAAATGGGAGAAAGTGCAGCAAGTAACATTTGTGGCAAGTCACATTGGGAGCAAGTAACATTGCGGCGTCTATCATTCAGGAAAAGTGTCAAGTCCACCAAAAATTAGCAAAAAGTAATATAGTCAGTAAAGACTGAAACTCCGAATCTTTAAAGCAGCTTTTCCATTTAAAAATTTTTTTAATTTTCAAAATCTATGTTAGGGACCGTACTTAAAATACGTTACAGCTGAAGGGGGATGGAGGGATCTAAATATTGTGTAACAATTCGTTACTGTACAGGAGGGTGAGGTATTTTATTCATGTATGTAATTTTTGAAAATTCGCAAATCAAAAAAAAATCACAGTTATTGTATAGAATTTTAATATGAATTTAATTTTACGCACCCAGGAAACCTGATGAGTGAAAAACGAATCTAGCCAGCATCAATTTTTTTTTTTAATCGGAGAATTTTATTCAAGAGAAAAATATCAGGGAATTAACAAAAAAAAATCTTGTAAACTATATTGAATTTCTATAACTTTAAATAACTATCAAAAAGAATAAATCCGAAATTTTTTATTCTGCTTATAAAAGATTCTGGGTTAAAAATATTAAAATTTTAACTAGCTCGAAAATTCAACTGTTTTGATGAAAATTCGTTTTGAGGGTTGAAAATTCAAATATTTCCGCAAAAAATTTACTTTTTATATGAAATTTATATACTTCAGCGTTGAAAATTAAACTGAAATCTTTTTTGGATGAAAATACGACTGCTTTTTGAGAATTTATATTTTTCATTTGAAAATGTATTTATTTTAGTACAAATTGCATCTTTTTTGAAGAAAAATCCAACTGTTTGGTAGAAGGTTCAACAAATTTGTTAAAAAGTCATCCTTTTTGGTGGAAAATTCAAAAGTTTTGTTCAAAATTCTTCTTCTTGGGTTGAAAATTCCATTTTTTTCCTAGAAAATTAACTTTTTGTTTGCAATTCATATTTTGGTGTTGAATAGTTAATTCAAACAATTTTCGATAAAAATTCAATTTTTTTTAATGTGTCTTTTTAAATTAAAAATTCAGCTTTTTTAGTAGAAGTTGCACCGTATTAGAGAAAAATACAATTGTTTGGTTGATAATTTAACATCTTTCTTAAAAAGTCATGCTTTTAATTAAAAATTCAACTGCTTTATGGAAAAGTAGTCTTGCTGTGTTGAAAATTCAACTATTTTCGAAGGAAATTTATTTCTGGCTTCAAACTCCTCGTTGAAAATTTAACTATTTTTTTAAACATTCGTTTTTTCTGAAAACTCATATTATCTAGTTGAAAATTCAATTTTGGTATAGAAAATTCGTCTTTTGGCATGCAGATTCTACAATATTTAGGTAATATTTAGTTTTGTTATGACTGAAAAATATTTATTTTTTGAAATTATATCTTTTTGGTTATAAAATTCATTTTTTTTTTTTGTTAAAATATTAACTACTACACTTTTTGCCAAAAATTCTTCTTTTTAGGTAGATAATTTAATTATTTTGTTGAAAATTTAGGTTTTTTTTAAAACTCGTCTTTTATAAAAAAAATTGTTTACAGTATATACATTTTTTAATTTTTTATCTGAAATATTTATTCCATTTATAAAAATCCCTATTTAAATAAATATAAGACGGTTAAAATTATGCTATTTAAATATTAATGGTCAGGGAAAATGAGAAATCGGCCATTAAAAAATCAGGGAATTTTGCAAAACCTATCTTATCTTATTTATAATAAGTTTCCATTATTTTCAAGTCCCATGTCTTATTATTTTCCGAAACCATAAATTACGTACACATAGAGGGCGGAATCGGGGGGGGGGGGGGAATATTTTGCCATGGCTCATTGCACGGGGGAGGATGTGTCTCAGAGAGGGCCTATCATCCGTTACGTAATTTGAGTATGGCCCCTTATAAAAATTGAAATAAACAAAAAGCAGGTATTCAAAATTATACTATTTTGAATGTTTGACTTGACTGAATTAAAATCGATATGAAATGCCTTTATTCTTCACTTAAGTTCAACAAATAATTGCTTTTCTTCTTCTTAAAAGTACTAACGGAAAAAATGTTGGAAATTTGCAATTATTATTTTATAATGTCTTAAGTTGAACTTTCGTGGGAACATGGTAAAATATGGTGCTTTCGCGCCATGACGTGCCATTCCGCGTTTCAAGCGTGCCGTCAAAGCAGAGGGCGGTAATTATGTATTTTACCAAACATCACACTTACTTCGGGCAATTTCGCGACAGGCATCAATTTACCGGCGACACGATAACACGTGTACTTTTTACCACGAAATTCAAACTTGTCGTGAATCAGGCTCGTGTTCGACCTATGCAAATTTTCTCTCTCATCTCCGACCTTTTCGATATATATTCAATGTCGTGCATAAGCATCTTTTCATTTCTTATTGCTCCACAACTCTTACACCTTTTTAAATTATTTTCTAATTAAATAAAGCAACACAAATTTTCAGTGTATTTTACCACAGTAATGCCCAGATTTTGTAGTCATGTGCTGCTCAGGTCTAAAATATTATATCGTTATAATAACCTCACATATAATTACCACTCGAAGATGATAAAGTCCGAGTTTTTATATTTGTAATTAATACAATTTTTAAGTTAACACAATTATTTCGGAAAAATGGTTTTTGAAGAACAAGAAAAAATCTGCCTCAGCCAGGATTTGAACCGGGGACGCCGCTATGTGTGAATAGAGCGTTAACCAATCAAGCAATCACTTCATAAATATTTTTTGAGGAACAAGAAAAAATCTGCCTCAGCCCGGATTTGAAACGGGAACAGCACTAACCATGATACCTGTTCAAATCTGGGCTGAGGGAGTTTTTTCCTTATTCTTAAAAAAATGTTTGTCCAAAGTAATATTCTTTACAAAATGTTAGCCTAATTTTCTTCAGGGTACTACTATTAAATTTGAAAAACCCGCTCTCTATTTGGGGTTGAAAATGTATAATCTGCTTTTTTCGTTCACCTTAGATATTGTTAGCCCTGAATTATTAAAAACGTTTCTTTGAAAGATAAAGAGTAAACAACCCTTAATAAAAAATGATAAAATATCGTCCTTCTTGGGAAAGAAACTTTTTTAAGGGTCAGAGGAAATGAGTTTGAGACTTATCAACAAGAAATATCACTTAATATAACATGATAGAAAATTTAAAGAATCATTTTTTGAATAAAATTTTGACCAAAATCTGATCTAAAGCTGTCTTTAAATGATTAAAGAAACTGTTTAATATTTATGCGATTTCTGAATTCATTCTACGACCTGTCTTTCAAGAAATTATGTAAATAATTTTAAAAGAACCTAAATATCGTTTAAGGGGTAGTTCAAAAAAGTTTTCATTTACAGCGAAACCCTTCAATAGTCCTCACTTCTATAGCCCTTCCGAGAATTATCGCCGCGCCCCAACTAGGCGTAATAGGAGCTGCGCGGGTTGCAAGGGATCTGCGGTTGCCACTCAAGCGAGTAATCACGCGTGAACAAACAAAAGCGGAGTGGGCTATAATGTGTTAGTTTCCACCCACCGTCAGCCATAAAATCGGCGTTATAGAAGAATTACACTGTACTTCATATCAATAGTAGATTTTTGAGCTTTTCTAAAGTAATTTATAATCATTCAAGGTTGAAAATGTCTAAGGCGTATGAAAAAGGCACATTATCCATTTTCAACTTCATTTAAAGAGTGATTTTCTCACTTTTAAGGGTAGTATTCTAAATAAAATTTTAGTTCTTTGTCATTTTTATAAACAAAACAACATTTTTTGTCACCCTAATATACGATTGTACAATGTACACACTACATATAATGTTATACTATAGAATAAATGTAATAATATAATTTAAAAAAATGTAATTGTGTTTATGAACTCGCAGTTAAGTTTGCGTTTGATGTATCAATGTAATTTTTGTTAATAATAATTAGTCATACTCACGAATACATACAAAGGGGAACGAAACTGCTTATCACAATTTGTATTGGGATTCGAACCCGCGACGTCAACAAGCATGGCTCTGAGGTTAATTATACTAACCAAAGTACGTTTCCGACTGAGCTACGATAGATCTTAAAGCAAATTGTAATTATTTCTTCTCATTATGAAAATATTCATATTATACATTATTTTTATTATGTGTTTAAGATTTTAAAGACATTTACAATTTTTTATGTAAAATTGAAGCAAAGGTTGACTAACGTATTTTAAATATTATTTCTCAAAAATTAACTAGATTGGTTTTAAAGCTTTAAATCTTTTGTAATGTATCTAGACTGACCTTATTTTTTACATAGTATTATAAACAAAGTATTATTTTTTTGAAGAGCCATTAAGTCATTCAACATTTTTCTATTTCTGCTGGCTGAATTATTATTAGGATTGCAGTTAATGTTTTTCCCATCTGTATTTCTAGTTGATTAGTAATTAGATAACCTTAATATAAAGATTTTATTTGTAATTGATACTTAAGTTCCACAAAATTCCAATTCAAAGAAAATAGTCGGTAAGGTTTCTTTAATGCAAGATGTAATATGAAAATACAATTAAAATACAATAAATTAGAATTTTTTAAAATCCGATTACTTATTGCACAATATTCACTCTTATTTGAACCAAATTTTCATCGTCGAAACTTTTTAATTCAAATGTAACTCGCGATTTAATAAAAAACCTTGCACGATAATTAAATTAAATTTTCTACAGGCGAGGATGCAATTTAAAACTCTTTTTTTCATATTAAGAGGAAATAAACTCTGCGAGAAATCCCTGAACAGTTCAAAGTCGTGACGTTCAAGTTCGAATCACCATTACTGCTCTCCAAGAGTGTCATCGGAGGAATGCCCGCTTCCAGAGGAAACACTCGATAACCATTTAAGACTCAAAGGATTGATCAAATTAAAAATAATTTTTAAAAACTTTATACTAGGCAGATAATATGTAATTTGATTCTTGAGTTAAATGTTTTAGTCTCTTTTTTATGTTTTATTCTGCTTCGATCAACTACAAAGTTATGGCTGTAAGAAATAAGTTCATATTCCAAATTCCCTGATTTTTCTCACAATTTTTCTGTACCCAATTTTTCATTCTTTGACTAGTATTAGTATTAATAGTACTAGTATTAATACTAGTATAGACTAGTATTTCCATTTTGTAACATTTTTCCCCTTGAATTTTTCATACAAAAAAAGATAATAATTTCTGATTAATATTATTATTATTTTTTTAATTAGTTAAACCAAAAAGATGAGTTCTTAGGCAAATGATCGAATTTTTTTAATGCAAAAAGATTAAAATTTCACAGAAACAGTTGCATTTTCAACGAAATAGTTGAATTTTGAAGCCAAAAAGAAGTTTTTAGAAGACAGCTGAATTTTCAACCCAAAAAGATTAATTTGAAAAAAAATCTTTCAACAAAATAGTTACATTTTCAATTGCCGGTACCAATTTTCAACAAATTAATTACATTTTCAACTAAATGCAAGAAATTCAAAATATATAAGAAATTCGGAGAACTCAGAATCAAAGGAATTCAAAGATTTTCAGCAATTTAAAAAATTCAAGGTTGTCATTAAATTTACAGTATTTCAATGATTTTGTAGGTTTGAATGAATTCAAAGAACGTCAGGAATTCAGGGAATTTGCAATATTCAAGGATTTGAATTAATTCAGAAAAATCAATAATTTTTTTAATTCCAGGAGTTCAGAAAATTTTAAGGATTCAGGGAATCTGTCAAATTTGCATTGCTCTGAATATTGAAAAACCAATCTTTTTTTTTTAATTTTAAGTTTTTAAAGTCTGTACATTTTTGGTTTGAAAGAATTAAAATTTGATATTGTACCATTTTTTATTAATTCAAACATCTGTAATTCAAAACGTTCTAAATATATAAAGCTGGTCCACTTTTATATTGTAAAAATAATTAATTTTCAGTTTTAAATGCTCCAAGTAGTAAAATTATTTAAATTGGTAAGCCTAAGAATGAAAATTTTTAATTTGTAGAGCCCCCAAGACTTTAAAAATGTAAAATATTAAGTATTCCTCATTTAGAGGTTATTAATATCAAAGACCTTAAATTGGAATTTATTCAAATATGTACAGATTTGAATTTAAAATTCAAAGTCCCTTTAAGATTTTAAAAACATGCTTTGAAATTATTAAATTTTAAACACTAATTCAAGTACTTAAGGATATTCCTGGTCAAAAATAATTATTTAACTAATTATTAGTTTTAATCAGGGATTCGAACGAAATTAAGGGGCATTTTCAGATATTTCCAATTATTTCTTCAAATTCCATATAATTTACCTAAAAATAATTCTGAGTAATGAAAGTCACGGAAAAATAATGCAGATACGGAGGCATATTGTGAAATTTGTGTTTCGTCAAAGTTTTATGTGGAAAGAAACAAAAAGGAACGTAACGATAGATTCGTTACGTTCCTTTTCGTTCTATTTTATATAAAATACGATTAACACATAATTTTGACATTGTGCCTTTGTAAGCTCATTATGTTTTTATATTTTTTTAGACTAAGCTTAGTTTTTAGCCAAATTCTTTCAAATTTATCGAAATATTTGGCAAATATCTAAAAATGCCCCTTATTTTCGTTCGAATCCCTGGTTTTAATTTGTTTTCTCACCATAAAATAGAATTATTTTCTATCGATACAATTTTGAAAATTTTCTAAATGAAACCAAACAATTTTTAAGGTTTCGAACAAACTTTTATAATATTGGAAATCATTCTGACTTTTTATATAATAAAATTTTATAATAAAATTTTATATAATTCAAGAAATTGCAATTTATATAAATTATAAAAATTTTATTATTATACAAACTTATATTAGAAGTGTAATATTAGAATATTAGGCTTCTTTTTTATTCGAAGTATTTAAATGAATAAAAAGAATATTTGCTATTACAGTTATGTATTCCTAAACTTTGAACCAGTTGAACAATAAAAAGAACAAATTAAAAAAAATAGAGTAAACAAAATAAAAGTCCACATTAGCAGCCGCATTTAAAAAAATAATCCTCCAATAATTGCATTTAAGTTATGTTATGCAAATTCCCATTCAAATAAATAATTGTATTCTTCAAATAATTGAAATAATAATAAATAAAATTAAGTTTTGATGATGACTACGAAAGGTACAAAAATACTTTAAATGCTATACTTTTTCTCCGGCCATCATTCAGAACATTCATAGTTTTATTTATTTGTCCTTAGTTTTTTTTCAGAATGGTTCAACCCCTTTAAATGTGAATGCACCACATTAGACGCTGCGCCAAATTGCCCACATTGGCAGCCGCAATTAAAAAAATAATTTCCCATTCATTGCGTTTAAGTTATGCAATAAAAATTCGCATTCAAATAAATGATTATATACATCCGAAATAAATCCTCCTCGAATAAAAAATGGCGTCTCGTTCTCGGGTCAGATCTTGGAGTGGGGAGTCGTGCGTAACCCCTTGGAGGCACGTGAGCGTGCAGCTACATCGTTATTTACCATTTTATTCATTATCTTTTCCGCGGGGTTGCCGGCCTGTTGGGGCATACATGCAAGTTGGTTCACATAGTCAGCAATTTAGGTATATGTGTGCCGTAGGTTGTATACGCAATTACACGACGAACACCGTGGAACTTTAATGATGGCATGGCGAGGTCGCAGAAAAGTGAGACTTGGTGTATAAAGTCAGCAGCGCAAGGTTGCAATATAACGAAATCGATATTTTCAAGGCTCGATTCATCCTTAAAATTGACGGAGATAATAATCATACCCAGTCCGTCGACGATATTAATTAATATTGTGGATATAATAAAAGACAAGTTTTACTGTGCAATCGGACAGCAATAACGCGGATTTAAAGCTTTCATCTTTTAAATTTAATCTTATGCTATAAGTAATGTTAGAATTGCAGAATTAACAGACCGGATTAAACACAGATGAAAAAGTTAGTAGAATGCTTTGGACATCCAAAAGGGTTACTTTAGAAACCCAAAAGGGTTCCGTTGGACACCCAAAAGGATTCCTTTGGAAACCCAGAAGGGTTCCTTTGAACATCGAAAAAAAGAGTTGCTTTGGAAACCTCGAAAGGGTTTCTTTGGAAACCCAAAGGGGTTCCTTTGCAAACTCCATATGGTTCCTTTGGACACCCACAAGGGTTTCTTTGGAAACATAAAAGAGTTCTTTGGAAACATAAAAGAGTTCTTTGGGAAAACCAAAGGGGTTCCTTTGCAAACTCAAAAGGGCTCCTTTGGATACCTAAAAGAGTTCCTTTGTAATTATAAAAGAGTTCCTTTGGAAAATCAGAAGGGTTTCTTTCGACACCCAAAAAAGAGTTCATTTGTAACCTCAAAAGGGTTTCTTTGGAAATCCAAAGGGGTTCCTTTGGACAACCAAAATGGTTCGTTTGAACACCCAAAAAAGAGTTGCATTGGAACTCTTGGTAAGTTCGGGTTTTACAGAATTTGTGGATAATCTTACGAAGGCAGATACCATATTTTTAATTTTTTCCTAAAATTTTCAACCATGCTCCGCCTTTCTAAGGACGAGTACATCCAAAAATACCGTAAGACTATTTGTGGAATCAGAGTTTGTTCAAATCTTACTGCGTCTTAAATATTGATCAATTATCAACAACAAAATTTTAAGTTGTTATTTTTACCAAAGAAAGATTATCATTTTAAATCAGAAACAGTCAAATTGAACCAAAAAAGAATCAATTTTAACAAAATACTAGAATCCTTTAA
Organism: Belonocnema kinseyi; assembly: GCF_010883055.1. Classification (NCBI taxonomy): domain Eukaryota; kingdom Metazoa; phylum Arthropoda; class Insecta; order Hymenoptera; family Cynipidae; genus Belonocnema; species Belonocnema kinseyi. The sequence continues at coordinate 27,485,764 of NC_046664.1, forward strand.
AAAGAAAGATTTTTCAGTCAATAAAGGAAAAAAAAAGCGTACAAAATGTAGAATTTTCAAGAAAGAAAAGATAAATTTTCAACCAAGAATATTAATGTTCTTACTATATGAAACGAATTTTCAACAAAATACATTCATTTTTAAGTAAAAACTCTAATTTTAAAGCTAAAAATGAGCTTTCTACAGAACAGTTGAATTTTCAATCAAATAATTATATTTTCAATGAAAAATATTAATTTTCTGCTAAAAATGACGAATTCTCAACAAAATATTTAAATTTAAACTAAATAGTTACATAAATAATTGAATGTTTAGCCAAAAATATTTTTTTACCAAAAAAAAAAAGAATTTTCAGCAAATTTCATAAATTTTTAACTAAATAGTTATTTTTTTTAAACTAAAAAGATCAAATTCTAAGCAAAAACGAAACAGTTAAATTTTCATTGAAAAGAAAATTTAATTTTAAAAAATACGAATTATCTACAAAATATTTGAATCTTCAAGGCAAAAAGAAGAATTTTCTATAGAAAAAAGTTATATTTTCAACCTAAAAATATAAAGTTTAAATACAAAAGTTCATTTTTAATGAAATCGCTTATTTTTTAATTAAAAAATTAGTTTTTAATTCAAAAACTAAATATGCAGCAAATTGAATAAATTTCAACTGAAAAGTTAAATTTTCAACCAAGATTATTTTCTACCAAAAAAGACGAATCATCAGCAAACTGCAGAAATTTTAAACTAAATATTTGAATTTTCAAACTAAACAAAAAATCAAATTTTTAACCATAAGTGGAATAGTTAAATTTCAATTTAAAAACATTAATTTTAGATTTGAAAAAGTGCCGGTTTCTTGGTTAGCCTTAAAAATAAACGAATTATTTTTCATAAATTATTTGAATTTTCTATCTACATCTGACATTTCCAAGACTAAAAGACAAACTGTCCGTACAAACCAGATGAGCTTGCAACAAAATAGTTAATTTTTAATTAAAAAAATTAATTTTTACCCGAAAAAATTGAAACTTCAACAAAGTATTTCAATTTTCAACCAAAGAGATGAATTTGCTACTAAAATGATGAATAAACCAAGAAGTAAATAAATTAGTTATTAAGTAGTAATAAAGTAGTTTAACTTTCCATTGAAGAGTTGAATTGTAAACCTAAATGAATGAACTTTTATTAAAATAAATGAAATAAATCAATTTCCATTGAAAAAAAATAATTTTCAATTTAGAAAAGTAAAACGTCGAATTTTCAAACCAAAAATATGAATTTTGAACAAAAAAGTTTAAGTTTTTGATCAAACGGTTTTATTTTCTACCAATTTATTGCATTTTAAGCCAAGATAATTAATTTCTTAAAACACAGTTGAGTTTTTAAGAAAAACCGAATTTTTAACCAATATCACCGCTCCTTTTGGGTTAATTGATTTTGAATTTCAAGAATATCCATCAGGTCGTATCTTTTTTGTTAATTTGTTGAAATACACCAAATAAATATATAGTGAGGGTATCATTTTTAAGATTTTAAGGGGGACGAGTTTGAATATTGACAATCAACTTAAAAAATGTTTTAAAAAATAAACTTTTGAAGTTCGTCAAACTGAATACTATATTTTAGTTGCTTTAATTTACATATTTTTCATCCCTTTTTCCGAATTTTTGTTGCTTGTAGTCGAAAAAAATGAGATTTTCAATCGGTAAAAATTATATTTCTGTAATTTCAGAAATAAAAACCAATTTTTGTCTAAGCTCAGGGACATTACAAATCCTAGAACATGTACATTATATAGCCCGTCAAATGAAAACAAACGTTTTTCTGAATATAATTTTATATTTCGTTAAACAGAATGCTATTTTATTCGATTTTTATTGATTTTTTCTATATTTTTGGAAAAATCTATTAAATCGAACAAAATATATATCTGGAGAGGGTACAATTTAATAGATTTCAGGAATCTGAACAATTTTGAACTTCGAAATGCTATTCATATCTTGCGTCTTTTTCGAGAAAAATTATATTTTTAATTATTAAAAATAAAAAATAAAATTTTCTGAAAAACGCGTATACGATTTTTTTTCTTCCGGTTCAAAAGAACCGAATTGTGCAACGAAGTCTGCATGAGGTTGTTAGAATATTTATTTCATCTAATGTATTCTTTTATGTGATATGGATTTTTTAACTCTATTGTTTTTTTGGATTGTCAATAATATGGATTACATTATCTTCCAGTTTGGATTTTGGGAAACAATTTCTTCCTATAGAAAAAATAACTTTTTCGAAAAAAATATAAATTGTTAGTTTTTTGAAAAACTAGTGGAAGAAGGAGTAATTATTAAGGAAAATAGTTGTTTAGAAATTAATTCCCTTTAAAAGAGCCTCTTTCACCTTTTTAATTTATAGCACCACATCAATTTATATATCAAATAAAAAACGAAACACCAACAAAAACTTTTTAATTAATTGTACGACAGGCGGTAATGTATTCGAATCGAGATAACCATGATTGAGTAATCAAGCATATAAATTGATGTGGTGCCATATATTAAAGAAAGACATATAGGCTTTTTTAAAGGAATTTCATTTCTAAAGAACTTTTTTCCTTCATATTTACTCCTTTCTTTGGTAATTTTTGAAAAAATTGACAATTTTGTTTTTTTTGCGAAAAATTGTTTTCTCGATAGGAAGAAATTGTAAACCAAAAGCCAAACTTGGAGAATAAGTAGTCCATATTATTGAAAATATACCAAAAGAAAAGTAAACAATTTTGTAGGTTTCCTTTTCGAGAAAATCTATTTTCAGAAAAACGGCTGGCATTTTCTCAATTTTGAAAATTTTTTATATGTTTCTCGGATTATTTAATAGAGCTAAGAATTGCTCATCACGCGAAAGAAAAACTAAAAGAATATGTATATTTGTATGTATATTCTGACCTCATGCAGACCTCATCGCATGATTTGAAATAGAATCAGTCTTTACACTTTTCCGAATACTAAATGCTTGAAGGCTAAAATTGAAATAATTTAGAAAAATACTGGCAATTATGAGGAAAATATACTAGATATATTCAGTAACACAAGAAGGTACCGCTCTTGTCCAGCTGTGTAATCTCAACCTCCTCTATTCCCATCCCCCCATACCATGCATCAGAACAGAAATATCTCTGCTGGCATGAAGGTCCAGGAATCTAGAGCGAGATGGGATTTCGTTAGGTAGGTTGCTACAGGGGTGAAGCGTAAAGCTGAGTCGTTTCGGATGTAACCGGAGCCACT
>NC_046664.1:27489048-27505735 GCF_010883055.1 Belonocnema kinseyi
CCTTGCTCGGGGGTCCGTGAGACGGCATGGGCAACACGGGAAAGGGTATCTGTTGTCATGGTCCCTGATGTTCCATTATTGATTAAAGATGGCTGGTTGGATTCCTGACTCCCAGTACCATGACGCCATTTTAATATGCGCAATTATAATGTGTACTCAGACCACGTCAAGTAAGCCGGAGAACCTCGCTCACTCAGTGACCCCGCTTCTTTGTTTGCCCGAAAATCAGAGGGGAACTGCGTAATTGAGGAGTTAATTAGAACGTGTTTGGCACTTAATTGGCTAACTTCTTACCTTAGGCAAGATTCAATATTATTCGATACTTTCCTCTTCTCATTTAGTTGTCACATCAGCTTATAGTAAGACAGGGTATTTTTTAAGAGCAAAGAAAATTTTTGATTATCTGACAAAAAAAGCCTATTTGTTCTTTAATAGGTTCCAAGAGTGCAAGATTGCATGGGATTGCAGAAGATTCCTTTGATTATGGAAAATTCATTAGGCTGCGACTAGTCCCGAAAAACTGGGGCGGTGGAAAAGATATTGGACTACTCATCCAGGATTTCGGGATGACGAGATACTTCGAATAGATTATAGAACATAATTATATAGAACAGAATTGTAGGATAATTAGTATTTGAATTAATAATACAAAAATTTCGAAGGAATTATTCTAAAAAGTAGAGAAATCACGAAGGACAGATTTTAATGCTCGGGAACCATAAGGGGTTAACCAACCAATTTTTCAAAATTCACTTTTTTGGTCTTCTGTATTGTCCAATCTGTCCTACGTGTCGTGATCCTTTCAGAAAGTTAAAAATTTGAATCCTAATATGTTTAATAAAATAACAAAGTTCCTGAAAAGGCTATCCCCCACCGAAAAAAATGGTTAGTTGGGACACCCATTCACTTAGTTGCTAGTACTAACTGAATAGCCAGTACAACTGATGGAATTGTTGTACAAACTAATGAAATAACAGTATTAACTAATAAAATAAGAGTAACATCTTACTCACTAAATTGTTGACTGCACTAACCATTTTTTTCAGTGCAAGTCATACTCGGTGTACAGTTTTTCCGTTCACCTGAAAAATTTTCCGAATAAGGTTTAGCCCAGCATGGTTCCGATTAGCGAATTTGCCCAAATGAACTTTACACAGAAAAAATCTGTGAATTCCCTTGATATTTTTAAAATCTCTCGTAATTTTATAAAATCCATCTGAAATTGTTTTGGAACCTCTTGAAATCTCTGGATATCTTTCAAAATATTTTTAAATCCATTAAAATCTGTGAAATCTGTCCGAATCTGCTGATACCCATTAAAATTTGTAAAATCCCCAAAGATCTTCAAAATATTTGGAAATCCTGTAAATCTTAATCTTCCTTCTTGAAATATTAAAATTCCTAGATGACTTTAAAATCGTTTAATGCCCTTACAGAGTTGATAAAGTCCTTCAAATATTGTGAAATCCCTTGAAATACCTTAAAATAGCTTGAACTCTGTGAATCTAAAGAATGCCTTGAAATTCAGTAAAATTCAGTTTATTTTTAAAAATTGTTTAGAAATCCTTTGAAATCTTTGAAAAACGTAAAAATCCATTTGAAAAATTGTAAATCATTTGAAATTCTTTAATTATAAGCAAAAACCATTGAATAAAGTTTTCTAGAAAAAGGTTCGAATCCCGAGAAATCAGTGAAAATCTCCGTGAAATTCCTTCTTATGTCTAAAAATCCCTGGAAATTTTTAGAATTGCTGTGAATTTCTTGAGGTCTTTGGTATCGCTAGAAATTCCTTGATATTCAATGAAATTTCATTTATTTTCCAAAATTACCTAGAAATCCCTTGAAATCTACTTAAATACTACAAAAATCTTCAAAATCTGTTGATATTTTTAAAGTATCTGTGGACAATGTAAAAATCAATTTATAACAGTATTTATTTAAAGGCCCTCAAATAAAACCTAAAATGAACTGATTCATTAAAGTTCTTTAAAAACCAATTCAATTCTTAGAAACACTTGAAAACTCTTTAACTTTATAAATCGGTGAGAATCCATTCCGAATTAATTTAATTGATTTTCCAAAGTTCACTACAAATATTATAAAATCTTTGAAAATCCTGCAAAATTCTTTGAATTCTCTTGGAATTTTAATCTCTTGAAATGCTTTGAAATTCCTTAAAATCTCCGAAGGGTTTATAAATAATTCAAAAGCCATGAAATTTTTTAAATATACTTGAAATGTTTTAAAAACCCTTAAAATTCGTCGCAGTCCCTCGAAATTTGTTGAAATCGTTTGGAATCTCTTAAAACCTACTGATATGATTGGAAATTTTAAAAGTGCCGTGAAATTTCTATGAATGTGGCGTAATCGCTCAAAATCCATAAAAGTTCGCTAGAATTCTTTAAAATTTCTTAAAATTTGTCGAAATCCTGCGTCGAATAATTAAATAAATAATTCATTTCTAATCTATTTTTTCATTAACTCTTTGAATAGTTCGACATTATTTATTACTATTGTTATTTTTTTATAATGATTTTCTCTAATTATTTTCTTAGGATTACAAAAAATGATAAGAGATTCATTATAATAGAAAAAGGATTCTAGATATACATTGAAATTTCAAAAATATTTTTTTGTAAGGAAATACAAGGTATTGTAAAAAATTGTATGGAGTTGCAAAGAATTGTATTGTAATCCGGAAATCAAGGAAAAGTGGGGCAATTTTTGATGGACATAGAAAGCCAACGATTTAAAAAAAAATGGCACAAGTCAGGAAATTTCTGGAATAAGCTTTTTCAGAAATTGACAAGAATAATCAGGTTTGCTACATTTTCACTTTTAGTCACTGTCTTTTCTCAAATCTCTTTTCAGTGACTTTTTCAAGTTAAAGTAAATATAGTGATTTGTGTTATCAAAAAGCCTCTTCAGTAACTTTTCTTTCAAGAAATTAAAGCATGGGCTAAACAATATTAAATTCAAATCTATACCTATTTTTTAATTTTCTTGCAATCTTTAAGGGCATGTGATACGATGTCTTGTGGTAAATCGGGTTCAGTTCTCCCGGGTTTTTTCTTTTCACAAAAATTAAAATAAAACAAAACTGAATTCGGAGATGTTATATAATAGTATAACGGACATCCCCTCGCTATTTTTTTTTAGGGATGATAAAAAAAATTCTATTCTGTTAAAAAACAATTTTATGTATATCACTATGTGCACTATTTTAAGGTTAGGAACTTTTTTGAGACACTTAGAAATTATTTATAAAATAAACTTTTTGATTTTTCTACAAACAAGGTTAGTTCCGGGACATTACTTACTGTGTTTTTTACTTTTGCCAAATTTCTGGCATAAAATATTTTGTAGTTTGGAAGTAAATCTGGGAAGAATTGTGACACACATAACCTCAAAAAACACACACACATTAATCAAATTTAGTCAAAATACATTTTTTTTACTTCTTCCACAAACGAAGAGTTCGGTTTCATCCGTTAGCATGTTCGCTACAATTCCCCAAATTTTTTAACCAAAATCTTTATTATTGTAGGAAAAAATCCGGGGGAACCTGACACTGGTAAAATCGATAATTTCCTAAGTATCACATGCCCTTAAGAGAAAAGTTGTATATTTTCAGTTCAACTGTTTCTGCTTTAAAATAAAAATATTTTCTTGGTAAAAAAATTAACTAAACCAAACTCTGGCTTTTGGTCAAGTTTCGGGGGTCACCTTCAAATGGCCTTGGACTGATTGCGGGGGGATAGAAACGTAAACAGTGAGGGCCGCCTGACTCGTTTCCAATTGGAATTCATATCTATAGATATATAATGTCGCAACCGCTCTCGCCTTACTACCCTAAGAAACTGCATGAGCCAGCAGTTCTAGGAAGGCCGAGAACGGGGCGACTGAAAGTGAGAGTTTGGTGTATTACATTTTTTTAAATTCATCTCTATAGTTGAACATTCATCTAACACAGTTTTTAAATAACCATTAAATTCACAAAAAAAATAAGTTCGTGAAAATCCCCTGCGATAGGGAGAGGAGGTTTCAAAAATTTCAGACCCTATAACAAAGGGGATTACATGGTTAAAATTTAAGGGAAAAATTGTAACTAATTTATGCACGGTCCCAAAGGTTAGATTTTGTCGCAGACTGAAGACTGAAAAGCCTAACGTGAGAATATATTAAATTACAAGTTGCGAGGAAATTTCTAATCGATAGAAGGCAAGTGGGGCTTTATCTAAGGAGGAAGGCAAATATTGGACCCTTGTAGCGGAATTACGGGAAGATAGGGTTGACGACAGCTCGTTAGCGTCATCACGGCTCACAATGGCGTCGCGACGCCGTGATACCCGATAAGGTACGTTACGTGGGCGTCACCGCGCACAATGCCAATACATAGCAGCGCGATGTCCCGCAAAACTCGGCACACAATGCCCGTAATAGGAGAATTAATGCGTGTTGTGTGTGGTCCTCTGCACACCCCAAGGGCCATCAAGAGATCACTGATAGTATTGTTCGTATACAATTTCTGCTTGCAATTAATTTGCCGAACCATGTGCCCATATCGCTTCACTGACATTTTTCAAGTACTGACATCGCGACGAGATTCGCCCGGAGAAACGCTGGGTGGAGTTCACTTTCTGTTTGTTTCAGTGTCTTGAGTCTTCCGATATCGGAAATTATTTTAAACTTGAATAGAAATTGTGTGTAATATGAACTTGAACAGGGTGGCCGCTGGACCGTGAAAACCGGGAAATGACAGTGAGTTTATTTTTGGAATTATAATTGAATTATATTTGAATTTTAACAGTTTTTCAAAATAATTAGTTAAATTGTTTTTTTTTTTAAATTATATGCGTAATTTTATTATTACATTATGCACCTAGGAGGGAGGAGAGATTTTTAAGAGTGTATGTTTTAAGAGCGAGTCCCCCCCCCCTTGCCGCATACGATATTTTTTATAACAAATGAATGATTTCAGACATTTCTCGAGATATAGTCATGATTTCAGCGCATATTACATTTTGAATGAAAGAAGCATATTTTACGGTAAGGATAATTTATGATAACTTACCATGAATTGCCCAAAATTCAATTTGAAAATGGCCAAATTTCCGAAAATGTGTTTAAAAAATCGGTCATTTACGATAATTTTACAGGTGAATATGGCAAGTTACCATAATTTTCCCAAAATTCAATTTTAAACATTTTCATAAATTTCTGGAAATTTTAATTTACTCATGGTAATTTTACAGGTAAATATGGTAGCTTACCATAAATTACTAAAAATTAAATTTTAAATATTTTTATAATTTCCTGAAATTAATAAAATTGGTTGTTAATTTATAGTAATATTGCGGGTAATTTATAGTAACTCACCATTAATTGTTTAAAATTCAATTTGAAAATATTGATCAATTTTCGATCATTTTGAGTAATTTTACAGGTAAAGATGGTAACTTACCATAAATTACCCAAAATTCAATTTAAAAATATCTATAAATTTTCACCATTTTTTGGTTACCACAAAATTTTGTTATGTGCTATCAAAATTTCCTTACTGTTTTTACCGCCAGTATGCTGATTGTGGTCAAATACGAGCTCATAGGTGTATAATTTTCATTATTTACCTTTGACGTCACTTTTTACTCCCTACGGGGTAAAAAGTAGAGTTTTAGGCCTGCTTCATAGGCGTCGAAAAAGGCTTAAATCATGCATGTGTCATAAAAAACTAAATAATTTCCAAATTCAGTATTTTTTTCATTTAAATGTTTACGTCGCATCAACTATATGGTCATTGTTAAAATTTATTCTTGAAGACATAAACAATTGAAAATGTAAAGTATTTGAAGTTCAACAGTTTGGATAAAAACCTTCTGTATTTCATCAAATGTTAATATAAACGAATCACTTATTTTAAAAATCGATCTATGCTTTAAGTAATTAATAGTGAACAATAATTAATTTGACAAAATGATTCCAAATCCGTTCAAAAATTCAAAATTTCCAGATTTAAACGCTAAAACTTAAACTGCTCTAATTCTAAAGTATTAGTAATTAAAAAATGTAAACGCCCGATTGGAACTTTATAAACTATTTTGAACACAAAGATAGCTTCATAATCATATATTCGCAATTAAAGGCTTTTATTAAGCCTAAAATATTGTTTCAGTCTAAAACATTCAATTTTTAACTTTATCTATTTTTAATTTGGTTAACTGAGAAAAAAAATTGGTTAAAAACATTAAAATGCTACAGCCTAAGCTAAAACAAAATTTAGATATTTGTAGATTTCAAATAAAAAATTTAGAAGGTTTTTAAGAATTGGGAAAGGCTTCAAAAGAACAAAAAGATACTCTCATCAGATGATTAGGAAAATCGAAAATGATTTTTCATTTTGAATGATTATTTTAAGAGAATATTTAAAAAGATTGCAAAAGAGTTTGAAAATTGTTTAAAGAGAATCTGGAATGTTTCAAAGACAGTTTTTAGATTCCTAGGATTTTCTAAACATTGTAGGAAAAATTCGATAAATATCTTTTAAAATGAATCGAATTTTTCTTACTATTTTTACAAAATCTGCACATTTAAAATGATTTCTTTAAATATTTCAAATTCTGTTTTGTTAATTTCGGAAGACTTTTATTATTCTTGAAAAGCTGCTCGATTTTTTATTTGAAATCTGCAAGAACCAACATTTTGTTTCAAATTAGGCTGTTTTCGACACGTAAAGCCAAATTTTGTTGTTACATGCACCTTTTTTAAATAATTTGAACTAATTTCAAATTTATCTTTAATTTTGAATTTTTTCAAAAGTTAAAATGATTTAAATCTTATCTACAACTAAGAAACAGGATTTTCTAAAAATTGTAGGAAAACTCGATCCATTTTAAAAGATGTTTAGGATTTCTAAAAATTTATCAAAACAATCCTAAATTTGAAAAAAATTTAAAACAACTTCTAAATTTTTCAAGATTTTGAAATAAAACTTTGAAGCTTTCCAAGGATGTGTAAACTATTTTAAATTAAAATAATTTTAATTCTAATTTAAGAAGTGTTCAGTTGAAAAAAAATTATTTTAAAAATTTTTATTGTTTATAGCTTAAAATTGGTAAAAATCATATAATTTATAAAAATTAAAAATTTTAAATTTTGCTGCTTTTCTGTATTTCATAAAAAATTATACAATTGAAAAGTGTTGGTACCTAACTTGCAATTTATATGTGTAAATTATTGAGCATTTAAATATTAAAATTTTCAATTTAAAAACTTTTAAACTTCAATTACACATAATTTAAAATTCAAGAGTTCTATTTCGAGTGCTTTAATTTATAGTTTATTTTTTATTACTTCACATAAAAAAATATTTAGCTTCAGAGTTCAAAATTGTTAGTTTTATTGACCGTGAAAAATGTTTGCGAATGGGAAAAAGCCGGTAAATGACCTAGAATGTTTTTCTTCGATTAAAAGGACAAGAATTATTGATGAAGTAAAGTTGAAGTTTGCACTTCATGGACCCATAGAAGCCGTTCCGTTTTTATAATTCCTAGAACCGCTGGCCCCCATAGTTTCTCAGGGGGAAGGGCGAAAGACGGATCCGACTATTGCGTCGGAAGGGCTGCATTGCGCAAATACGCAGTCGAGTATATTGCGCAATATTATGTATTCTAATTGGACACGGTTCAGGCGGTTCTGATTGCTTACGTTTCGAGGTTACCGATATAGTAAGAACGCCAGTGCAAATTGAACGGAATATGAACTCAAGGATTGTAATTATTTGAAATTATTAGAGAAACAGACCTTATACAAGCCAGGGAATTTCGGGAATTCAAGGAGTTTAAAAATGGCCAGAAAATTTCAGGGTAAAATTTTGAATCAGAAGAATGAAACGATTATAAATAATAAGAAAAACAGGATTCCTACAAGCAAGGGAGTTTTGGAAAATGACTAGGAAATTTCAGAGAAAACTTTTGATAAAATCAGGGAATTTTTGATCAAATGAAGTTGATGTATATAAGATTCTGTGTTTATTTTGGGGTGTCTACTAATCTCGAAAATCAGAAATAGCCAGGAATCGAGGAATTAATTACTCGAATTTTTGGTGTGCACTTCTCTCTATGATAACACGACAAATGAATGTGAAAGTTTTTGGTTTGAAATCGTAATAAATGGAATAAAAAATAATGAGGAAATTTAAAATTTTGAAAAATTGTATAGAAGTTGAGACAAAAATTGATTCTATGAACAAATAATTAATTATTTAAAAAATTTATGTTATTGCTTCTACATGGCACTTTTTAATATTGGGATCTGAAATCTTGAGGGCATCACTAGTGGCAAAAGCAATATGGCCGGCGACAGTAGGCAGACGTCTCATAAGACTAATGTAAAAACATTGAAAATTAGTCTTAAACCTTGAAAATTAAAATAACAATAGCTCCAATTTGTGACTTTACAAAATCTACACCGGTATATAGAAACTTCCTAGAAGGAGAAAGAATTTTACATGCAGGACACCTTCTATTTTGGGAAAAAGAGGTGGAAAATGAAACTTCAGTTTCTATTATTGCATTTTGTTTGCAAACTTCGAATTAAAAAACTTTGTTGTCTAAATAATAAATTATTCAATTTTTTCCCCTCATAAACATTTTAAATGTAATATTAACTATCGACATTTCAATGAAAAATTTAATTTATATCAACTTGAAATGACAAATATTTGTCATTTATCAGCAGTAACTTTCTTCAGATTTGAGATTATGTTGATATACTCGTATTTGTACCTAAAATAATATTTTTATTTAGAACCTGCTTTGATTATTTTCACTCGGAATGGTGAAAAATTATTGAAGAATAAAAAGAATAAATACTTGATGATGATTATAACCTTTTCTTCAAACTTTTTTATTGACAGTGGAAGAAGCTTGAAAATCCGTTAGAATTTCGTGCATGTTTAACTTTATTCTGTTTTATTTTTCGATCCATACTACCAGTAAATGCTGTAAATGTACTATGGGATTCTTAATATATTTTTTTAAATAGGAGTTTATTTACATTTCAGGAAAACCGAACAGTTTCATGCTTTCGAGCAGTAGAAGAGCAGCGAAACACTTTGCCCTTCGATTTTCGTGTCGAAGACTCCATTGGTAACATTTAATTTATTTTATTTGTAAATTTTTATTTATCATTTTATATTTTTTTTTCCGGTTTTACTGTAAAGAACACTGTAAAACCTTTAGAAAAATTATTTTCGTATATTCGCCTATACTTCTCATCAAAATTTACCTACTCTCAGGGCTTTCCGATTCTGTCACCAGGTGGCGCATTAGAGTATTTCAGATCCCAATACCTTATCAACATCTCTGTTTTGACTCTATTATAATTTTTTAAATGTTTAAATATTTTAAATATTTGCTTAAGAATCTTGATTGTTTGATGAAAATTGCTGTTTTGAATTTTTTGCATTACTAATAGTGTCACTCTTTTCGAGTTTTGCTGGACTTGGCTCTGTTCTCGCATAAGATTTTATATTTTTTACGCGACATGTCAATTATTTTTACTGTGAACGAGATTTCAAAAGATTCCCTAGTATTTGAAAGAATTACAAAATTGTTGTAAAATTTAAGTAGATTTCGAAGCTTTTAAGAGTTTTTATGTCATTTCAAGAGATTTCATAAGATTTGGGTGCACAAATTCAGAAATATTCTCAATTTCTTAAACGATTTAACCACATATTAAAGCATTTTAAGAAATATGCTTACGGATTTCAAAGATTTCAATACGTTTCAAAGGGATTTCAAAGATTTCAAGAGATTTCACAATATTTAAAAACATTTCACAGTATTTTAAGAATTTTAGCCACTCTTCAGAGATTTTAAAGGCTTCTTACGAATTTCAAAGATCTTAATACATTTCAAAGTAATTTTCAAGATTCCAAGGGATTTCGCAATATTTTAAAATATTTTACGACATTTAAAGGATTTTAGATATTCTTCAGATATTTTAATATGGAGAGATTAAAAACTATTCTTACGGATTGCAACGATTTTAATACATTTGAAAAGGATTTCAAAGATCTCAAGGGATTTCACTATATTTTTTAATATTTTACGGTATTTCAAGTATTTTAGCCACTTTTCAGAGATTTCGAATAATTCAAGTAGATTTTTAATGATTTTAGGGGGTTTAAAGAGATTTAGAAAGATGCCCACGGGTTTTGAAGATTATAAGGAATTTAAAGACATTTAGAAAGATCTTACAGATTTCAAACATTTCAATACAATTTAATGTAATTTTAAAGGTTACAAAGGATTTCATAAGATTAAAAAATATTTGACGGAATCCCAAGGGTTTCAGCCATTTTTCAGAGATTTTGAAGGATTTTAAATAGTTCATGTTACTTTTAAATGATTTCAAGGGACTTACAGAGATTGAGAAAGATTTTTACACATTTCAAAGATGTTAATACATTTTAAAGAGTTTTCAAAGATTTTAAGAGATTTCATAATATTTTTAAATATTTTACGGCATTTCAAGGATTTTAGCCATTTTTCCGAGATTTTAAGGAATTTTCAATAATTCAAGTAGATTTTGAAATATTTTAAGTGATTTAAAGAGATTCAGAAGGATTTCCACGGATTTGGAAGATTTCATTGAATTTTATAGGGGTTTCATGAGATTAGTAATCTATGAAATTCAAAGAATTTTAAGGAATTTTTACCTGATTAAACAATGGTAAGGTGTTAACATACTTTTCAGTAGCATTCATGGGATTTCAAAAGATTATAAAGATTTTCAGGGTTTCCAAAAGATTTCATGAAAGGATGAAAGAATTATGAACTTGTCAACTCTCTATTAATTTTTATATGTATAAAAAGTAATTTCAACCGAAACACCATGGTTTCTATTAGCACATTAAAAAAATAATTAAAAAGGGATATTTAACGTAAGAAATAATTTGACCACCCCAGCCCTCCCAAAACCCTGACGTAATTCATGGATTCTCTATTTTTTGCTTAGATTCAGTAAACACCACAATTCTCATTTATATAAACATATATTTGGGCAATGAAGTATGTTAATCTAAATGTTAAATAATTTTTAGATGTAATTTTTAATTTATTAGACAATACCATTATATTATTTCAGAGTTTTTACAAAAAATCCATGATAAAATTATTTATTCACATAGTACGATCAACTTACATTATTTATGATATAGACACAAGTGATTATAATTGAACTGTCGTGATAAAAGATTGAAAATTATATCTTATAAATACTGTTCAATAATTAATCAATAATTGATCACTAATGCCAATAGGTTAAAAAATGATATGTGTGTATTAATTATTTTCCAATTAGAAAACCAGAAGTAATTCATCAAAAATATATTTACAGAAACGAACAACTGTTCATGATAACAAAAAACTTCACAGATAATTAAGACATCGAAATTATATTATATTTTCCATACTATGTGTAAATATTTTTCAGAATAATTAACTGAAGAGTGTCACCAGCATGTGCCGGAAACTAAAGTAATTGTAATGTAATTGCATTTATTGCCACCAGACATGATAAATTACAAAAATATATTTTTTTTTAAATATCATAAAATATCACAAAACGTAAAATTAAATAGTACCAGATATCACAACACTTAAAATTAAATATAATAAGATATCACAAAAAGTAAAATTAAATATACTAAGATACGACAAAACGTAAAATTACAAATAGCAAAATTGAAAAATTGGTAGACATCCCGTTTATGACTGTTGCCATTAAAATTCTTTGAGATTCATGGTTATAATTACACAAGAAAAAAAAATGTTGACGATCAGGGAAAATAAAAAATTGGTCAGAGAAAAGACAGGGAATTTCAAAAGTAGGCTTTTGTAGTAGCCCTGAAAAAATGTTGATAAAAATTGTCCTATTCTATTGTCTTCTCTAGTTTGAGAGTATGCAATTGTTCTTTTGGGCTTTTGTAACTTTTTTTTTCATATAAAAAATGTATTTAAATAAAATGTGTATATTTTTGCTACAGAATGCGCAATTCCTAAAAATTTGAGAGTGAAATAACATAATTTGACTGTATGTGCAGATCGAGAATTTTTTCTCGCAAGACCTCTGTTTAAATCAACTTTGGACTGTTTCAGCAATAATTTTAACCTGACGTGTATAGACAATACGACGAACCCTCCACGCAGAAACAACCCAGCACGTGCGTTAATCGCACGCGTCTTCCTGCACGCGATCATATGTAGATAAATATAGTACCAGGTATATCAAAAGAAGCAAATGATACTTTGAGAATCTTGGCTTAAATTGCAAGAAACCTAAAGAAAAATTACTGTAAATGTATTTTTTGAGAATAAATTAAACATGGTGTAAAAAGAAAGTTTTGAAGAAATAAGTATAAGACGAAACCTGCCGTTTGCATATCATTTTCATTTGTTTCTATAGATCATTTGTTTTTTAACAACTGGTTTTTATTTAAGACATATTTTTACGATTTTTTAGCGTATGCGAAGGGGAGAGGGGTTCCTTCGCCCACGTATTTAATTTTTGCAAATTCTAAAAAACTTTCTCCTGAGTATTATCTTTTTAGTTCTAATTTTTACTATTTGCTTTAAAATTTAATCGTTTTTTTTTTAATTTTTGTCTGCTTGGGTTAAAAAATCAACCATCTTCGTTGAAAAATTAACCTTTTGTGTAAAATTCATATTTTGTTTCCGATAAATCAACTAAAATCTTTTTTGGATGAAAAATTTTCTGAGAATTTGCCTTTTTGATTTAAAAGTTCATTTTTTTTGCAGAAATATTGCATCTTTTTTGGAGAAAGATGCAACTGTTCTGTTGAAAATTCAACTATAATTTTAAAGCTTATCATTTTTATTTTAAAATTCACCTGCTTTAGCAGAAATGATATCTTTCTTGAACAATAATTCAACTTTGTAGTTCAAAATTCTGCAAAAATTTGGTTAAAAAGTCACACTTTTTGTTTGAAAATTCTGCTTTTTGTTAAAAAATTAACTATTTGGTAGAAAATTTAGTTTTTGCTTAAATTTAATATTTGGCGTTGAAAAGAGAATAGACATCCTTTCTGAATGAAAACTCAACTATTTATTTATTTTTTTTTAATTAAAAATTCATTCGTTTTTAGTTAAATTTCAAGTTTTCTGGATAAAAATGCAACTTTTTGGTTGAGAAATAAACTATTTTGTTGAAAATTCATACTTTTGGTCGAAAATTCTTCGATTTTTTTCAAAATTGAACTATTTCGCAGAAAATTTGTTTGTTGTTTAATATTTACTATTTTGTGTTGAAAAATGAGTTGAAATACTTCTGGATGAAAGTTAAACTTTAAAAAAAAATGTTTCGTTATCTTTTAAAATTCCTGTTTCATTAAAAATTCCTGTTTTATTACAAATGTCACCTTTTGTTAATAAAAATGCAACTGATTGCTAGAGAATTAAACTATTTGGTTAAAAATTCATCACTTATTGTTGAAAAAATTTTTCTTTTTAAATTAAAAATTCAATTATTCTTGGAGTAACATATTTTTTGTTACAAAATTCCAATTTTGATTTTGAAAAGTCAATTGCAATCTTTTTGGGGTGAAAATTCAACTATTTTCGTATTTTTTAAAAATAAAATTTCATCTATTTCAAGAAAATTTTATCTGTTTTTGATAAAAATTCCACTGTTTGGTAGAGAATTCAACAATTTTGTTAAAAAGCCATCCTTTTTGTTAAAAAATCTTTTTTTTTTTAAATTAAAAATTGAATTTTTCCCTGAAAACTTATTTCTTGTTTAAAAATTTATATTTTGATCGTAAATTGTTAATTTATATATTTTTAAACAGAAAATTCAACTCTTTTTTGCAAGTTGAACTTTTTGATATAAAAAATCATCTGTTTTTATAGAAATTCCATTTTTTTATGAAAATGCAACTTTTTGGTTAAAAATTATTCTTCTAAGCATGATAATTCAAATATTATGTTTGGAAAGATTTTGTTGAGTCACTTTTTAATAAAAAAAATTTTTTCAACATTTATATTTTAAGTTGAAAATTCATCTCTTTGGTTGAGAATTGATCTGTTTAGTAGAAAAGCTGCTTTTTGGTTAAAAATAAATTTTTTAACTGAAAATGTAATTTTTTGAACTTTTTTACGAATGATCTTGTTTTGTTGTAAATTCTCCTTTTTTGATAACAAAAATTTCTTGGTTTGAAATTTCACTTTTGTTGGGTAAAAATGCGTCAGTTTGAACAATTTAGATCAATTTTATTTTTTCTTGAATGAAAAATCTTTATTTATTTTAAATCCGTCTTTTTAGATATAAAATTCTTTTTTTTTTGTAACAATTCGATCTTTTTTTTGTAAATATAAACTATAACACTTTTTTGCCATGGGAATATATCTTTTTAGGATGAAAGTTCAACTATTAAATTAAAAATGCAATTAGTTTGTTAAAATATAAGTTTTTTTTTTTTAAATCCATCTTTTATAAGAGAAAAAAAAGAGATTTTTTGTTTAAAATCAATTTGAAATTTTTAAATTTGTACCTGAAACACTCGTTTATTTCATTTATAAAAGATTTTATGTTAAAGATGTATATATTTCTATGTTAAATTCTATGTTATTCTATGTTAAAAGTATTACAAGAATAAAATGCTTGTACTTAAATATTAATAGTTAAGGTCAATGAAAAATTAATCGAGAAAAAATCAACGGAGTTAAAAAATAAAGTTTTTGGACACCCTGCCTAATTCTACCAGCAATAACTAGCAAAACATGTTTGGAAACTAAAAATTATGTACAAAAAGAGGGGAGAGGAGGGGTTAGAAATATTTTGTATTACGTAATTTAAGAACGGCTCATTATGAATTGTGATTTCTATGTTTTATGTATCTAAGTGTTAAAAAACAGCCCCAAAATAATTTCAAAAACTTGTCTTGAATGATGGTGTTCACAGAAAATATCTCAAAGCGATTCCATATGCTAATAGTCTTATTTAAAAAAACTAGTAGTCTTGCGCTGGCCACGGCGCGCGCCTATTTATCTTTTTATGAAAAAGAATAAACCAAAGGCCTATCTTTTTTATGTTATACTTATTTAATTAATGTTACACAATATTAGTGTAAAATAATAGAAGGCACCATGAGATGAGTTCTGTACCTGAAACTGTAATTAATCTTTTATAATAGAATTTTAACAAATTTTATATTTTTTGATAGAAAAATATATTGAACTATTTTATTCCAAATGAGCTTTTTTTATTGAAAATTAATTTACACCTAATATTGATGAACAGCATTTATTACAATCTTGTGACTCACGTTGGTGACAATCATATTCTTTATATAATGAAATTTGCATTTTTACACCACAATTCTTATAAATCAATTCAGCAAAATTTTTGCATGCGCATAATAATAATCAATTTTCTTATAGGTAGAAAAACACACGTAATAAGCTGGTTGTCACTTGGTAAACTCTCCCCTGAAAATCTTGGTCTAGTCTCCCCTTTAAAATCTTTCTTTAAAATTGAACTAATAATTATTATATTTCAAATTACATTGAAATTAGTGGAATTAATTATTAAAAATAATACTTTAAACCAATAAATAGTTGAAAACTTATCATGTGGGGTTAAGGTGTTGTGAAAAATGTGATTTATGGAGGCAGATGGAGGGGAAAGGTATTATAACTGTTTTACAGAAAAATAGTCTTTTGACTTAAGAGTTTAAGGATTGGAACACATTTTTTCATTCCCTAACTGACAATTCTTTATTTGTTGAAAATTCGTTTTTCTAGATGAAAAATTAATAGTTTTAGTGAAAAATTTATCTCTTTGGTTGAAAAAATGTACTTTTTTTAATTCTTTTTTTTCGGGAATAATTGAATGTTTTGTGCGAAAAAGTAACTTTTCTACTTTTGGTTTACATTCGATTCTCTTATGGAAAATTAGTCTTTATGATTGAAAATTCGTATCCTTATTTTTACAATGCGTCTCTTGGCAGCATCTGCATTTGTTGAAATATCAAATGTTACATTTCCTATCGAAAATCCATATTTACATGTTGAAAATTCAACCTTTAGTTTGAAAAAGCACGTATTTTTGGTACGAAATTAGTCATCAAGGTTGAAAATTTATCTTTGTGATTAAGAACAAAACTATTAAGTTGCACATTCCTTTTTTTTGTTAAAAATTAAATTCTTCAACTGAAACTTTAACAATCCCACTTTCGATGAAACATTGAAATTTCGAATTAAAAATTGATATTTTTGTGTTGAAAATTCAATTAGTTGTTTCAAACAATGTCTTTTTTATATAAAATTAATGTTCTGGGTTAAAAATGTATCCCTTTGTTTGAAATTTCAACCTTATATTATCAAATTCATCTATTTTAATAAATTTCAACTAATTTTGTTGAAAATTTAATTGTTTGTTGTTAAATATTAATTCTTTTAACTAAAAAGAAATAATCCTATTTTTGGCTCTATATATTTATATTTTTAATTAAAAATTTATCTTTTTTATTTAAAAACTCCACTATTTGTTTGAAATTTGATCTTTTTGATTGAGGATTCAGCTATTTCATTAGAAATTTAAATGTACAATTTCAGGATCAAAAATTATTTTTATAATTCAAAATTAATTTTTTTAGTTGACAATC
>NC_046664.1:27505835-27508205 GCF_010883055.1 Belonocnema kinseyi
ACGAATCAACTATTTTTGTGATTTTTGTTTGTTTGTTAAAAGTTAATGTCTTTAAGGAAAATGTTAATTATATCATTGCTGGTTAAAAACTGATAGTTTTTTGTAGAGAATTAATTTTATGGGTAAAAATGAATCTGTTTTTTATTAATTTTAACATAGATGACCAAATTCGATTTTTTGTTGTCTTATATAGGAAAAAAACGTCTTGCATAATTTACTATAAACAAAATTTTATCGCTAACAATTCTGATAAATAATGTATAGTACCTGCTTGATTTTAAGTGAATTCTATCTTATTCTCAATACTTTTTATAATATTGTTCTTGGATTGAAAGTTAATTTAGTTGAAAACAAATTAAATGTGTATAAGGTCTCTTGAAAATTTATAATAATAATTATCGTACAGACAGACTATTTAAAAAATAACAAAAAAGGAATAAAAAATTTAATATAATTACATATACGTCACTGAAAAAATAATTTGTAAAATTGTTTCAATAAATAAAAAATTGATGACAAAACTTTTTCGACTACATTGGTATTATTTTCTCATCAACTGTACTTCTTTAAAATAAAATAATGTTTTAAGATTACTGCAAGATTTATCAATAGTTCTTACTAAAATTAAACAAAATTTAAATTTAAAAATAAGTCATTTTCATTTTTTATTAGTTCACAACTAAGATATTAATAAAAGAATAATGCTTCTAATTGTAAAACTGCGTACCTACAAGATATTGTGTACTTTTCATAGATTTAATAAAACTCACTGATGAAGGCCACAATTGTGTACCGAAACGTTTGAAACAACTTAATTAGTTTCAATTCACCTGACCCTAAAGCCAACAGCTTAGATCAACAACATCTACAAAATTCTGTTATTTATTTTTTAAAAATTCGTTAACGGAAAATTAATCTTTGTGATCGAAAATTCATTTTTTTCAACTTCTACTATTTGGTGTCAATTTCATTTGTTTTAGTTAAAATTTGAAATAATCTGTAGAAAATTTCGTTTTTTTTATTGAATAATAACTTTTCTAAACTAAAAACGGCGTGATTCTATTTTTGTTTGAAATTTGATTTTTTTTAGTTAAATATGGAATTATTTGTTTCAAAATTTATGTAATTTTTCGAAAATCGGTGTTTTTTGTTAGAAATATAAAACTTCTTCCTTGAAAATTCATGTTTTTTATTATGAATTTAACTATTTTGTTGAAAGTTCCTTTATAGTTAGTCAAAAATTAATGTATGTAAGCTACAATTGGATTATACCATTTTTGGTGGAGAATTGATATTTGAAGTTAAAAATTGATCTTTTGTAGCTGAAAATTCAACCATTTGTTTGAAAATCTACATATTTCGATGAAAATTCGTTATTTTGGTAGGAAATAAGTCTTCTTGTTTGAAAATTCATCTTTGTGATTAAGAACAAAACTATTAAGTTGCACATTCCGTTTTTTTGTTAAAAATTAAATTCTCTAACTGAAAATTTAACTATCTTACTTTTGGTGGAACACTTAATTTGGAATTACAAATTGATATTTTTGGGTTCTTGGTTGAAAATACATAAGTGTGCTTAAAAGTTCAACTATGTATCATCAAATGCTTCTATTTTAGTAAAATTTCAATTAATTTGTTGAAATTCAATAGTTTGTTGTTAAATATTCATTCTTTTAATTAAAAAGGAATTATCCTATTTCTGGATTTATATATTTATATTTTTAATTAAAAATTAATTTTTTCATTTGAAAATTCGTCTTTTTGGTAGAAAATGATTTTTCTTTGTTAAAATCTTATCTTTTTATTGAGGATTCAACTATCTTATGATTTTAAGTAAATTCTATTTTATTTTAAATACCTTTTGTAATATTGTACTTGGACTGAAAATTAATTTAGTTGAAAATTATATTATTTGTTAAAAAAGACTTTTTTAAATAGAAAATTAATCTTGCGATTGAAAATTCATATTTTTTGTTAAAACTTTAAATATTTGGTGCCAAATTCGCCTGTTTTGGTTAAAGTTTTAAAAAACCTGTAGAAAATTTCATTTTTCTCAATTGTATATTAACTTTTGTATACTAAAAACTGAATGATTCTATTTTTGTTTAAAATTTGATCGTTTTTATTGAAACTTGATCTTTTTCAGTGAAAAATGGAATTATTTGTTTGAAAATTCCCGTATTATGTTGAAATTTAAAGTTAGTGTAATATTGGTGTATTATTAGTTATAAGTTAATGTTTTAGTTATTATTTGCATTCAATATAAACATTGTGGCGTATTGAAAAAATTGTTTGTTGTTAATGTGAAAGGGTTGTGTAAAAAATGATTGTCTGTTTTCCAAATATCAAATTATATTTAAACACACAACA
>NC_046664.1:27508305-27526184 GCF_010883055.1 Belonocnema kinseyi
TGTTTCGCTACGTGAGAAAATTCGGTAGTAAACTATTTAGAAACTATCTATATAAGAAGAGCGAGATGAAATTAAAATGTATGAACATGGGACTCAACAAACATCAACATCAAATATCATTCCTGTGATGCACGGAATTTTTTATAAAATTTCATTGCTGATATAAAATGCGGTAGCAACTTATTGAGAGTTTAAGGTTAATATTACATTTTGCAATTCAAGAGCGAACTGCTCACAGTTTGAAAAGCATTTTCTAAACTTTTTCGTAATAGGGGTTGAAAAAAATAACCCTCCAATATTTTCAAATGTAATTACTGTTTTCTATGGATTTCTGCATTCAACTAACAAATTAGGCTTCACTTTAGATGTTATTTCAAATTTCATTTTTCACTCAAAAATTTAACGTGATGGATCATTTTAAGTTAGGGATTTAATTTTAACACGCAATAAATCTCCGGAATCACCTAGTGAGGACAGTGGAAAAAGATTTGTTTACAAGCCTATGTAATTTAGCCTAATATATTTTTAGGAACCATATCTAAAAAAAGTGTGGCAAAAATCGTATACACAATGATCGCATAAACACAAACTGCACAAAACAAAGCGTTTAGCTGCCTCAGCTAACGGTTTAAATGGATTTCGTCTTCAAAGAAAAGTAGCTGTGTAACCTAGATTTCTAGCTGCTTTAGCTAAATTAGCTATCTAGAAATTCTTTAGCTAATTTATCTAGATTATTTCTGAATGGAAAATTGATCTGAAGCAGCTAGAAATCTGGGTGATGCAGCTATTATTTTTTGTGAGACCAAATTCAGCTAAACGGTTAGCTAGGACAGCTGGACCATTTTTTCAGTGTATTTTACAAGAGTATCAAGAAATAAATAATCGTTTTTGTAAATATTATTAAGTTTTTTTGTTCGCATGGTTATCATCATTCATTTGTTGACTTATTAATATAAGTGTATCTCATATAGCCTTGAGTATCAGTTTTCTTCTGACGTAGATATTGATAAATGGATGCATATTCGATATTTGGCAAGCGAATTGATCATGACACGGACTATCATTGGCAACATCCAATTCCCACAGATACGCTTTTTCATTTAGGGGATCAAATAAGAAAAGAATAAACAGGGATCATTTTGAGACATGTTCATTATTGTCATTATTGGTAACTTTTCAAAATATTTGAGGGACTACTAACAGTGGCGAGGGATCTCGTTCACGATTATGCAACGAATCAATTTGGCCGGATCTATGTGTCGTAAGCGGCCAATAAAAGGAGATACAGAATTAATAGTGTCTATGTGCTGGAACAAGAAGAGAGCCATATTATCGTCCCTCGTTTGAGCATTGGGAGCGTGTAAAGGCATGATACAGAGCCGCGGCAACGCGGTGCGGTTCAAAGCAACGATCCACCATTGCAGGACACGCCAGGGGCGCAATAGCTTGATACATCGTTACACGCTGTTTCGTCCATGTGCCCTTCCATGAGATCTCCGGCGAACAGCCCCGTGCGGGAACTCCTGTCTTCTCCCTTGGATCTTCTCTCTTTCTTACTGACGCATCTAGCAAGAACAGAAAGCAGATCTAACCTAAACTTCAGGGCAATGTTGATCTAATGCGATCTTACGATCGACGGCACTGGTCATGCCGTAAAGCGAACTTTACGCGAGCAGACCTTCACGCCTACGTGTGGATGACCCTATCCTTAAATCGTCTAGACCACTAAAATCAAATGCAAAGCAGACCAGCTTGTGCATCCGGTACGTGAAATAAACATGATGTGTAGGGCAAGTGTAGGGAATGGAGGATCAGATTAACATGGTCATTTGCGTTCAAATAAACAAAGGGGTTGGTTTATGAGGAATACATCTGATCAGTTAAAAGTGGTTGAGCTGGAGAATCATGATACTCGAAACTGTATAATTTGACAAGTAACTAATATTGGTATCAGTCAAAGGTGGAAAGTCAGAGGTAAAAGATAATAGGACATGTCAGATATAATAAACCTGGAGTCAAGGAGCATAGGTCAAATACCAGAGATCAAAGGTTAACAGCCAAAGTTCAAAGATGAAATTTCATACGTGAGGAAATCTCGGAAAAAATCTAAGGAACAGGGAATCAGATAAACATGGTCATCAGGATGTAGATACACAAAGGGGGTTGGTTTATGAGAAAGACAACTGATCAGTTCAAACTGGTTAGTCTTGACTATCATGATACTCTAAACTGTATGTTTTGACAAGTATCTAATATTGGTCTCAGTCAAAGGTGGAAAGTCAGAGGCCAAAGATGATAGGACATGCCAGATATAATAAACCCGGAGTCAAGGATCATAGGACAAATACCAGAAATCAAAGGTTAACAGTCGAAGTTAAAAAATGAGAGGTTATACGTAAGACAATGTAACGAAAAAACTAAAGAATGGGGAATCAGATGAACATCTTTATCAGGATTCAGATACACAAAGGGGATTGGTTTATGAGAAAGCCAACTAATGAGTTAAAACTGATTGGACTTGGACAGTATGGTTTCCTAAATTGTTTTAATTGATAAGGCAATAATTTATGTCTTATTTAAAGGTTGAATGCCAGCGACTCAGAAGTCCAAGATGAAAGGATATATCAGATTTAACATGTCTATGTTAAAGAATAACAATTGAAATAATAGAGATTAGCAGTCAAATTTCAAACGTCAGATCATATGTCATAAGGTTGAATTATGAGGAAGATATCTATCTATACTCTGTTTAGCGAGAGAATGATCGTCATAATTCTTAGATTTATAGCCGTACAAAAAACTTCTAATGCCTGTTCAATATTTTTTAAACACACCCTTTACGGGGTTTACTCCACCTTTTTCTGAAAAAACTGCGCGCTGTCGATCATTCTCTCACTGAACAGAGTATAGTTAAAATTGCTTCAACACAAACAATCATGATTTTCTAAATTCTATCAATTGGCAACAAAATTATTGGTCTAAATTTGAGAGGTGCAATTTAAATTGTGTTTAATTAGTAGTTAAAATCCAGAGCAGATGCGAAATAGCGAAATACTTTATACAATTTTACATAGTTAAACCAACACATGATCTTTAGATCTTTTATCTTCCAACGGGATTTACCTCACATCATGTCTTAATTACAACATTCCGTTTGGATCTACCAATTAAAACAATTTAATTTGGTTTAAAGTGTTCGATTAAAGTATCGGACCTTTATAATCTGTTTAAGGTCTTAGTATCTTGTAATTAGTGATCTTTTTAAGAATTATTATTTAATGATTGGAATATTAGATCCCTTAAAGCATGATTTAATTTACCTCTTGCCTAAGCTGAGATCTAACTTTTTTATAGTTGCTAAAAACACACCAAATTTTAGCTATTTATATGTCAAGAAATGCTTCAGTTATGACTCTATCTGAATTATGAAATCTCATAACAGCTTTCCATGAATTCACTTCATGCAAAACATCAAGGCATTGGAAACCACCAATAGGCCTCTTGAAGAGATTTACTCACACAGCTATGGAAGAAAGATTAGATACTTTCAAAGACATCACATTATCTCTTTCATTGTATGCACGAGCATGAGAATATAACATAAATCTGCGGCACCTAGAACTAACGCGTACATAATGACTAACAGTTTTTGTGCCTATGAGTTACAGTCATTCCTGTGACTTTTTTCGCTAATGGAAATGAGGTAAGGATACTGCCATGAAAAACGTCTAAGCAACAAAACTCTTTAAATTATCTCTTCAAATTAACGTTCTGTTCTTGCTTAGCTCCTCTCTCCTATTATAATCCAAGTTCTCTTGTTATCGCTTTCGATCCTCGGAAGTTTACGGTAAAGTGACTTCAAGTCTCCAACTTTAGACGAGACGATATTTGATCAGGGAGGACAAGTGTAAGGAACACGCAGAGAATTTAGGGAGGACGGGGGATTTCGGTGGTATCGTCTCAATATCGTGATAGGATCAGGGATGTTTGCTGATAACTACAGTTTACAATCTCGAGGGGTTGCTGAATCTGGAGAAAAGTACCCAAAGATAATTCGGAATATTCACAGGAACATCTCACTCTATCCGCTGGAATAACTCAGGGGCCATCCCCAAAATATGTAACACATTTTTTCATGATTTTCTACCATTCTCCTCACAAATATAACAGTTCCTAACAAATTATTTTGGAACCCTCCTGTATATGTTACTCAATTTTTTATGCAAATGGTTATGCACTTTTTTTAGATTTTACGATAGCTAACAACAACCTAAAATAACTCAAATATTGTTTAAAACGATGTCTATCATAACAGACGCTAATAAAATGTAATATAAAACGATATTACACCAATTTGCTAAAATTAATGAACTTCCGATTCCTGAAAACAGTTTAAGAGATCAAAACACTTTTGTAAAGTTTTTAAATATTTTTACTTCTCGCTTAATCTGTCATCAAATCTAGAAAAGTTGCAAAGGGTGTATTTGGTAAATAGGTGAAAGTTCGACGAATCTAAAAAATGATGAATGATTTTAGGGTTAGTTTTTATTTTAAAAATTTTGAATAAACTATAGCTTAGGTATCTCCTAGTACTTTTAAATTAATTCTTTTAAATTGTATTAAAATATTACAAAATCGCTTTAAATGCCGTGCAATTAAATGAAATCTGATAGTACATTCCAAATTTCTTGAAAGTTTTTAAATCTTTTGTAACTTCCGTGAAATATTTTTAAGTACCCTAAAATATTTCCAATCTTTTGAAATCCTTTTACATTTTTCAAAGCTTTTGCAAATTTCTTGTAATCTTTAAAAATACCCTAAAATCTTTTGAATCCTGTGAAATCTCTTTGAATTCTTGTAATCTACTAAAATTCCTTTGAATATTTAGAAATTTCTTGAAATTACATCAAATCTGATTATATTTCTAGAAATATTTGAACTTTTATCATATCCTTTCAGATCCTGAAAAATTCATGGAAACACCTTTTTGAGGGCCTTGAAAATCATTTAAAATTACTTACATTTTTTAAAATCTTATATAATCGTGTAAAATTTGTTGATTTTTTTTTAAAGCTTTTGAAAAATTTGGAAATTAGCTGAAATCTCTTGGTATTTTATTCAATATCTTAGCTTTCTCCTATGATTTAAACAATGTGAAATGATTTTGCCCGACGTAGTAATTTCAAAAATCATGAAAAAACTTTGAATTTGTGTATATTTTTCATAGATTTTTAAAAAGCTGTGCCCATATGAAGTCTTAAAAACATTATTACAATCTTTTAAAGTGAAATTATTCAACCTTAACAACATATACTATTATTTTTTATACATAGAGATTCTGAAAGGTTCACTTTGTTGAAGATGTTTTTTAAATGTTACACAATTTGTAAATAGCCCCTCATACAAAAATAACAGTGACTATTTTTTTCCTGTTTTTGAAACTACGGAAAAAAACTGTGTGTAAATCAAAGTTGTTAAATCTTGATGATTTTGAAGTTCAAAATTCAAGAGTTTTTAATAGTCTAAATCTTTAAAACTGAAAAGATTTCAAACAAAAATGATAGAAATTACAGAATTTTTAATTGCAAAACACAAAACTTGCATTTTTGTTAATGATAAATTTTTATAATTAAAGCCTGTTCAATTTTAAAGATTCACTATTCAAAGTTCGAAATTTTTTAAGAGTTTAAATACAAAATTTTGTATCAAAAACTTGCAATGCAAAATTCTTCAATTTTAATTATGTTCAATTCGTTTTAAATACATTTATTTGAACGTTGCTCAATTTTAAGAATGGGGTTTTCAAAGTCTTACTCGTTTTATTAACATAAATTAAAGTTGATGCAAAAAAATAAAAGATTTCTTGATTTCAGGCAAATCGATTGACCTATAATATTAGTACCTTCTATTACAGAATACGGAAGTTATGGTCATTTATATTATTCGAAAAACCGATTTTCGTAGTGCAAATTTTCTGATTCACATAATTGAAAGTTGATGCAAGAACAGAAAAGATTCGCTGATTTGAGTGGATTCGATTGACGCTAACATTCATCCATTTTATAGAAGAGTCAAAAAGATACGGTCATTTTTAAAATTTTAAAATCTGCTTTTTATAAAAGACTTTTTTCATCACCATAATTCAAAATTGATCAAAGAAAGAAAAGATTGCTAGATTCGAGAAGAATCAATTTACCTATTATATTAATACATTGTATTAAAGACTACAGAAGTTATGGTCATTTATATAATTTGCAAAACCTGTTTTCACGGCAAAATTGTTTCTTATTACTATAATGGAAAGTTCTTGCAAAATCTATTAGTACACATTTTTCTTCATTTTCTCTGTAAGGAAGCAAATATATTTGATAATTAATCAGAATTAGGAATCAAAGTGATCTTTAAATACAGACCTTAAAATTATAAACAGAAACAAAGTGGAAACAATCAAGATCGAATTCACAACTATTTATTATTATTATTTTTTAGAAGTGATCAGCAATAGTTGCATAAGAGCATTCATGGATTGGATTTTTTAATTATCATTATTATCTATGTTTTATATAAATAAACAAGAGGAGAAAATAAGACATTTTTTAATTAGTATTGTTTATCTTCAAATAAATATCTTAATCAATCCCATTTTTTATGCAATTGAATGACGAAGTATCTAAATAGTATAAATAGTTAACAGGATATTGAATATAATTGTTATAAACGAATTATATTAACATAATATTGACCCCGTAAAAATTTTGCTTGCAAAATATATTTGTAAGCTAAAATTGCTTGATTTGATCGAAACGATCATATTTGATCATAAAACTTTGTTACCTCGTATAATTTGTCTATTTTATGAACAAATTATATAGACAAATGCATAGTTTGGTCATTTATAGAGAGAAAGTAATCGTTTTTCTTTCTGATCGTCTTCAAATTACATGAGTAGAGATGTTTAGTGGCGAAAAAGGAACAATTGATATTATTTGTTTATTTTATAAACAAATTTTATGATCAAATGCATAGTTTGACCATTTATAGGCAGAAAGTAACCGTTTTTCTTTCTACTTGTCTTTAAATTATATTATTTAGGATTTTTATTGATTCAAATTTGTAATTTGATAGGTGTATAGTTATAAATAATTGTCATTTGATATTATTTGCTTCTTTCATAAACACATTTTATAAACAAATGCAAAGTTTGTACATTTATAGACAGAAAGTAATCGTTTTACTTTCTAATCGTCATCCAATTCTATAAGTTATGACGTTTAGTGGTGAAAATTTCTCGTTCGATATTATTTGTTTATTTTATAAATAAATTCATAGTTTGGGAAAGTATAGACAACTTGGGAGCTAATTCTTGAAGGACTTTACAAAACATTTCCAGTGATATCATTTGAAGTTAATAAGAAAAAAGATCATTTCTGTCTACAAATGTTTCAAATATAAATTTTTTTTATAAAATAAACAAATAATATTTTTAAAATAGTTTACTTTAGATCCATAAATGGCCAAACTATGCATTTATTGATTAAAATTACTTAAAAAATAAACAAATAATATCGAACGAGTAGTCTATACCACTAAACATTATTACTTATATAATTTGAAGTGGATTAGAAAGAAAAATGATTACTTTCTGTCTATAAATGGACGATCTATGCATTTTTTTATAAAGTTTGGTTATAAAATCAAAAAATAATATCAAATGACAATCATTCATAACTAAACACTACGACTTATATAATTTAAAGGCCTGATCAATAAAATAAATTACTTTCTGCTCATAACTTGCTAACGTATGCATTTGTTTATAACGTTTGTTTGTAAAATAAACAAATAACAAGTATGAATCACTAAAAATCACCACTTATATAATATAAAGATGACTTAAAATACAAACGGTTACTTTGTGGCCAATAATGTTCAAACTATGAATTTGTTTATATAATAAGCAAATAATATCGATTAACAATTTTTCTTCGTCAAAAATCATTATGTAATTAGACGAAGATTAGAGAAAAAACGATTAATTTCTCTCGATAAATGAACAAAACATGCATTTTTCTAAATAAAAAAATATAATATTGATTACTTCCGGCTAATAAATGTCTGAACTATGTTTTTGTTTCTAAAATAAAAAAAGTATACCAGACAACAAGTTTTCAGGATCAAAAATAATCGTGTCGATAAAATTAAGCAATTTTAAACTACAAATATACTTTTCAATTAAAATGTCCACGATTTTTATATTGTGTTAATATAATTTGGTTATAAAAGGTATTCTTAAGATACTTTAACATTTATTTTAATCGAAAACTGGGTTAAGTAAGTTATTTATTTAAAGATAAAAAATTAAAATTAAAAAATGTATCATTTTCGCTTTTTGTTTATTCATATAAAAAATAGAAAATAATAAAAATTGAAAAATCTAATCCATAGACGCTCTAATGTGACATTATATATATAGATATATATTCCAATTGGAAACGAGTCAGGCTACTGTCACTTTTTACTTTTCTATCCCCTCGAAATTAGTCCCAGGCCATTTAAGGGCAATCCCCAATAATTGACTGAAAGCGAGAGTTTGGTCTATATCATATACGTTTGCTTTTATAAGAGAAGGAATGATAAATTGTTTTTAATAATACCTGTATGAAAATATTTGAAAAAATTGCGTAACATCGGCTGGAGTGGGGGGTTTAAAACCATTTTGTTACTTGTTAGAGATGGGAGAGGTAAAAAATTGGCAAAAAATATATTACCTAATTTATGAATAGCCCCTAATTAAATTTTACATCCTAAGGGTGCCTAATAAAGGAAGACGTATTAGGCTCAACTTCCGGATCCTCTTGGTCCGTGGAGTAGCCCCTCAATTCCGCGGTGGTAAATAAAAAAGCTGGTTCCAGGTTATTAAAGGAAGGATGTCAGTCGTCGACAGGCGCACAAGAGGGCGCGTGCGCGCCGAAACCGCAAACCGAAACCACACGCTAATTATTTATTCTTCGTTCTGCCCTCGTTTCGGTTTTGATGTGGCGTGACGATTGTCGACGCGTCGTCACTCGCGGGCGCCCTTGCAATGCAATCGAGATTCCCAACGAAATAGCATTTGGTAGTTGATATGCTCATCCCATCATCCTATAAATCTATACCTATATTATGGACGTTTCATTAAAATAGAGTTGGAACAATTCATTTACAAGCCGATGGAAGTGACTAAAATCCGATTAATGCAGATGCCGAAAAGGGATTAAAATAGCTAAAGAGGAAAAGAGAATTATGTTGGATGTGGGAATAGCGTCTAAAATACACTGGTTATTTGGAATCATGAGTTTGCATTTCTATCTTACTGAAATTAAATCTTTAAAATTTATAAGGACATTAAGATTTATAGGTCTTGAGACTTATTACGTTAGGGTGGCTCTTATTTTTCGATTTCAAATTTTTTCAACACCTAGTATTGTTCCTGTTCGTGAACAAATGTTCAACCCAAAATTTGAGGGACAATTTTTTAGCCTATGTCCATGTCAATCGATGTGTTCTGTTTCAAATTAAGGCAAAAGTTTTTTTTATAAAAAAGATATAAATTTTTCATACTTCCGAAGTCGCTATTGATTAATCAAGGATGGCCGTCAAAAAGTCATCAGTAGATCAATCGACCCATCTCTGAGAAGCAATCCATTACATCAAATATAGTACTATTATATTCCTAATATGAAAACCATCCTGCTTTAAACATGCTAAATAATTTTGTTTGCTAATTTAAAAACTATATGGGTACGTTTTGGTAGGTCGTAAAAGGTTTATCAATTGGACAATCATAGCAACTGGAAGACGCAAACAAATATATCATAAACATTACTTTTATATTCTTAATATTTAAAAAATTTATTTGTATCAACATGATATAAACAATATATCTTTTAATTTTATAAATCGGTATTGCTATGTCATGTCATGGAAGGTTCGTCAATAGGTTATTCAATGTGTCTCGAAGACGCGAACAAACATGATGGATACAGTTCTGTATTATGCCTAATATGTCGAAGTTTTTCAAATATAAACAGAATACAAAATTTTGTTCAAACTTTATAAATCAGTAATGGTAGGTCATAGAATGTTCAACAATTGATCCATCGATTTGTCTAGAGGATGCGAACAAATACACTTGACATAGTTTTCTTGTATTTTGAACTTCAAATAGGTTTTTCTTATAAAAAAAAAAACAGAATAAACCATTTATTTTAAACTCCATAAATTGGTAATAGTGTCTCATAAGGGTTTCAACAATAAGTCGATCGATGTTTCTCGAAGTCGCAAATAAATGTATCATAGGTAGTATTGCTTTATTTGGAATATTCAAAAACTTTTTCGCATATAAACAGAATAAAAATTTTTTTTGAATCTTCAAAAATTCCTACTGGTAGATCACAAAAAATTCAAAAACAGGACAAATGATGCATCCCAAAGACGCGAACAAATACATTACATATATTATTGTTGTATCTTGGGTATAAAAAAGTTTGTCTCACATAAACAAGGTGTATTTTTGTTTAAAATCTATAATCTAAAAACAACTACTCCTAACTCCTGCAATACTTCTGAATTTTATAAGCATAGCTCTTTTAATTTGTAAGATATCATGAACAGAAAAAAGTAACACACACATGCATATACTGACATTCAAAAGAATTTCATTTTCAAGTTCCTTAGGTTGAATTCTATCGAAATATTGCAAGAAAACTCGATTTAACAATTTAGGTCATTACAAACCTCCCTTTAGAGGCAGGCAAAGCATATTATTTTCTGTTAAAAGTTAATTTTTTAAAAGTCAAAAGTCTACTATTATTTTGTTGCTTTAAAGTTAATTTTTTTTATTCTACTATGCAGTTATTTGAAGATTTAAATATTTTGTTCATAATTTTATTCTTTTTAGTTTACAATTTTGCTTTTCAGCTTAAAATTCAAATATTCTGTTTTAAGTTAAACATTTTTAATTTATAGTTGAAAATTCAACTATTACAATTTTCATTGAGAATTCATATTTTTAAATAGAAAACTCAACTATACTTAGTTTAACTATAATACTTAGCTGAGAATTCTTTTCATTGTTAACGATTTAGTTATTTAGTTGAAAATTCGTTTGTTTTCTTAGTTTGAAAATTAATTTACTTAGCTGAAAATTTGACTGTTCCATTTTTGGATTAAAAATATCGTTTTCAGTTTAAAATTATAATATTGGGTCACAAATTTACGTATTTTGTTGTTAATTATTCTTTCGTGTTAAAAACTTAATCTTCGTGATCAAAAATGTGACTACTTGATTAAATGTTGGCTTACTGTGTTAAAAATTGATTTTATTAGTTTGCTTGAAAAATGAACTATTTTGTTAAAAATCGTTTTTTTTAAATTATTATTTATTTTAATATTAAAATTAAAGATTCTTGATTATCTGCTTACAAATTTATCTTTTTGGGTTAAGAATTTAATTACTTTTTTTAAAGTTAAACAACTGCGTATTATAAGATTGTTCTATTTAGTTGAAAATTAAACTGTTTTTGTTAAAAAGGGAATTTTGGGTTTGAAACTACATTTTATTTTTGGTGGTGAGAATGCACCTATTTCGTTGAAAATTTGTAGTGGTTAAGGGTTAAACTATTTGATTGAAAATTCGTCTTTTTTGTTTGAATTTAACTGTATTATAAAATATTCGACTTTTTCGCTTAAAAACTAAACTATTTCGTTAAAAATTCAACTGTTTTGAAAGAATTCGGTACTTTAAATCCCTTGAAATATTATGCTTGTCTTGTGTGGCTAGTTTTATAGCGAAAAAAAATTCTCACTTTTTTTAAATTGCAAATTTAATTTTTTATCACCGACCGAATCATTTTTTATCACGTTATTTCACCTTTTTCGTTTATTTTACCTCTGGTGAAAAACATCCCCTCTCCATTTTCTTGAAACCTAACAAGCTTTTTTAATAAAACTTCCTTTGCATATATTCAACAACTAAATAGTTAAACCGAAAAATCTGAATTTTTCTTAAATTGTAAATTCTAATTTTTTCTCACCGTCCAACTTTGAGAAAACGTGTCCCTCTGGAGCGAAAAAATATTCTCCCTAAGTTTTAAGGAACCTAATAATATTTTCTGAATAAGCTTTTTAGGGTTTAATTTAGCGCTGCTATTTCTCAGAAGTGTTTAAAAAAAATGAAAATTTAATTTCTGTTGACGTTTTTTGTCTCTCCTGTAATGTCATTGAAATAATTTGTAATTTGTTTAAAGAATCTAAAATATAGTTTGAAAATTGTACAATTATTTTAAAAACAATAATACCCACTTGTGGGGTGTTTCTGGGGACCTAGAGATGGTCGAAACTTTCATTCCATTTCATTTTGTTGATAATTACAGAAAAAAGTTCGAACATATAACCTCAATGAAATAAAAAAATGTCTTAAAATCCCTAAAACTTTAGAAAACGATAGACATCTTATTACCGCACCACTCTCTTTGACATTTAGCTTAGTATTTTTGTTAAATAGTGCGATTTAAAAAATATCACATTTTTGATTAAGACATATTAACAGAGAAGAGAGAACAGAGTGTTTTAGAAAATGGGAGATTTTAAAGTCAGTGAGAAAAGTTGAAAGATCAAAGGTTATAGGTCAGATGCTGAAGGTGAAAGGTCAGAGGTTAAAGAAAAAAGGACATGTCAAAGATCAGATAAAAGACCTGAACAGTTCAAGAACAAAGTTTGAAGGTGAGGGATTGGAAGCTCATATGTCATAGGTGAGGGGTAAGAAGTCAAAGGTGGAGAACATAGGTCAGTTGCCAAAGGTGAAAGGCCAGATGTTCAAGATGAAGTAACACATATCAGATACAATATGCCAAAGTTCAGGTGACGAAGTTCAAAAAATCATAAGTCAAAGGCCAAAAGTGAGAGGCCATGTGTCATTTGTAAGAGGTCAACGCTCTCCCCTTTCTCTCTCTCTCTTTCTCTCTGTATCTCTGTCTCTATCTTTGGCTCTGCTTTTCACTGCATTTGTACCATTTTTAATATTTGTAGAAGTCGATTCTTTTAAAGGTCTCACTATTCAAACGCTTCTGATTAAATATTCCACTTGTCTAAATAACCAGAACTCTAGAAGTACGTGACTCATTAAAGTTTACAAGGAATTTTACAGATTTGTACTTTTCCTTCTGCCGCAACAAATTAGAACGATCAGTACTTTCCGTGCCGTAAGCAAAAGACCTATGCGAACCCAAAGGTTTTTGTCGAATGCCGTCAAAGTTACCTATCTTTCATCATCCGCGAACAGTAGCAGCGGTGTAGATTCTTAACCGTGACAAAAGCAAGGATGGGGAATATACGATACAGGTGTCTCTTGGGATTCACCTGATAGGATCAGTGTTTGAAGCGCGAGTCCGACTTACATCGCGGAACTTTGTCCAGGGACATCGCGAAGATGTGCCGTTGTCGGCCGTTTTATGGAGGCATCAATTACTTTCATATTCACGGTCGTAATATCGCATCTATGCGAGTCGCAGTTGGTGAGGTGTCAGCGATCGTAAAAGTGCTGACCAAAGTCGTTTCGTGCATTGTAACGTAATCGTACGCCCGCGGAACACTAGTTGGATTATAATAATGTTTGCTATGCGACTATGAGTTGCTCGTTTAATGGCCCCATAAAGAATCACCAGGTCGTGTTTGAGCACATCCATGACCATCTGCTCGTTAGAGTGCAACACCGGATAGGTGCAGGCACGGGAGTCACTTACAATACAAACATTTTTCATTGCAATTTTGAATCTGGGACAACTGACGCGATTAATGAACCAATTCGTCGGAAAATCGAGAAGATAAGAGATAAGAAATTACGACTTGGTGATACGCGCTTGGTAGTAAACATATAGTGACGCTCAACGAGGCCAACCGCGTCGTAGAAACCGTGTGATTTATAGAACGATGCTGCGCGTCTTATTTCGCTACAAAGTATAATTACGAGGCTGCAAAGCTAATCGTTAGTTAACGTTCAGGACACGAAGAGTGGTCATGGCAATCATAAGAATGAGAGAACAGCAACTAAGATGAGAAGCCTCCTATATCTTTATAGTTTATACTTTATAGGAATACCTAAGAGGATTGTTAACGATTTAAGAAGAGAACATTCATCAGTAGTTAGCCACTTAAGGTTAGAATCATAGTCGAAGCTGTATAGAACGTGATTGACAGTTTGTACAAAGATGGAATGCATTTATCTGAACTCTAGAAATTGTACAGCTTTTTATTGACATTATTAAAATTTATTGTATGCGCTCTCCAGTCTCAAGTTTATACTGAAAAAATCAAGGTACAAAATCATTAGAATTAGGCCACAGAATTTGGATTATTCTACCGTGCAACTTTAGGTATAATAAAATAAACCATAATCGCTGAGTCACTTATTTAAGGTTACCTTTACAACAACAGTATTAACCACAATAATTTATGCTATATTTAACTTCTTTCCAAGAAATCTGAGAGAAAACTTCAATAATTACTTTTTTTTAATATTCACAGGTGAGATTTAGAGGAAGAGACCTACTGCTAAGAGCCGACTATAAACTATGTTACCAATTTTGAGCTCTTTTTGATGATTGTGAACTAATTATTTTAAATCAAATAAAATTAAATTTCATATTGAATTTAATATTGAACACTTTAACTTCTTAAAATTTGAAGTCGAAATATATATGCATTCTCAATAAAATAGTTGAATTTTCACACCAAATAAAAAGAATTTAAGAAAATAGATTAAGTGTCAATCTACAAAGGTGCATTTTCAACCAAACGGTCGAATTTTGAAATAAAAAAATTAAAATTCAGCTAAAAACAGCTGCGTTCGTAAAATTTTTAGTCCAAAAAGACGAATTTTTTGGAAGACAGATGAATTTTCAACTGATCAAAAGAGGAATTTTCAACAAAATATTTTAGTTTCCAAACAAAAAAGGGTCTTTAAGAATACAGTAGAATTTTGAAAGGAAAACAATAAACTGAATTTGTAACCTACAGAGATGAGTTTTCAACCAAAAATATCAATTTTCTACAAAACGACGAATTTTTAACCAAACGCATTAATTTGGAATCAAATGGTTAAATTTTCAACCGAAATGATGAATTTTTCACCAAGAGGGTTCATTTTCTATCAAAAAGACCAATTTTCCAACAAATAATTTAATTTTGAAGACAAAAAATGACTAATCTAAGAAAACGGTTAATTTTTAATCCAAAAAAACAATTTGAAAACCAAATTCAATTTCTAATAAATTTTCAAATAAATCGTTAATTTTTTTACCATGTAGTTGAGTTTTAAACGAACAATTGTTAAATTTCAACCAGTAACTACCTGAATTTTCAACTAGAAAAAAGATAAATTTTTTATAACGAAATGTAATTTTTTTACAAAATAGTTAAATTTTTAACTAAATAGATTAAATTTTTATAAAAAACATACAGTTTTCACAAAATACATATATTTTTAAATGCATAAATTCTCTACCGAATAGTTGAATTTTCAACTAGAAAGCTGAATTTTCTCTCAAATAGTTCAATTTTTAATTCAAAAATATCCATTGTCAATCAAAAATGGACTAGGTGAATACTCAGCTAAAAATTAGTTTTCAACAATAATGAAACAAATTTTTAAAAATGTAGTTCTATTTTTTACCAAGGAGATTAAGCCTGAATCTAAAAAAAAAATTTATACAAACTATTTCAACTTTTAACCAAGTATTTACATTTTTAACAAAAATAAATGACTGTTAAATTTTCCACAAAAAGAGATGAATTAGAAACCAAAAATAGTTTGATTTTCTTATTGGATTCTAATAATCCAGTTCGGAGTTGAATGAAAAAAATGAGTAAAACGGCAAGTTTCTTGAAAAAAGGGAGAGAAAAAGAATTCCTAAAAAAGGAAAGGGCATTGTGAAAAGAGTGCGAAGTTTATAAATATGAAAGTAATTGTCAAACTCATTAGGTCATTATTCAACTACACCCTCTACTATATGTCAAAAAGTATAGAGATCTCAACTTTTGTACAGGTTACAGTGGAAATCTCACCAGATAAAAAATCTAAAAATGTTAAATAAAGTACATGTTATAGATTGAAGCTTTTCCTATACCGATGCAGAGGATTAACATTGCGTTTAATTAGCAATTATTTTCTGGTGGGTGAAATGTCAAAAAGTACCATTAGTTTCACGATCATCTGAGAATACCCAACTAAAATAGCTGTCAGTCCCTGAAAATAAATTGCAAAATATCTGAAAAAGAATGTGAATTTCTTTGATCCTTTTATTTTCAAAATTGTAAATTGTAGAATCAGAAATAATCAGTTGTTATGAACGAAAATAGTTCTTGAATCAAATTGAACATTTTTTTCTTTTTCGTAAAATACAAAGGGCTTTCCAATTATAGAAGCAAGCCCCCTCACAACATGACACCTTGTCTGTGCTACTGCAACTTTTTTGTTATTTACTAAATAACAAATTATTATTTCTGATTCTTAAATTAACCATTGTGCACAGAAAGGATCAAAGAAATTGATATAATTTTTGCAGACTTTGTGTTATTTATTTTTGGGGACTAACAACTATTCAAAGTTGAGTATTCTCAAATGATCGTAAGATTATAGTGAGGAATTGTTGTATAGGTTGGGACACTGTAATATAACTATTTGTACTAATATGTGATAGTGATAAGAACTGGCACCAGTACAAAGAAATGGAGAAAAACGCGCTGTCCACACCTGTATAGTGTCTCAACCTATATAGTGTCATCAGGAAATGATTGTTAAGTGACTAAAAATTTGTAAACTCTGTATCAGTAGAGGGAAACCTTCCGCCTGCAACATGTACAAAAATTAAGGTACCTATATTTCTTTTAACTGATAGTATGGGCGGACCTTGTAGAGTGGAGCACTATAATTTTCACACCATGAGAAAAAAAGTTCCCTTCGTTTAAATTAGCAGAAAATCGATGAAACTTGATTTCGCTAAACACCCTCATATTGGTCTTTGATGATTATATACACAAAAAAGAGATGCAAACAAAGCTATTGTGCGGTAGGTTTCCTCGATAAAAGCGTGACGTATTTCTTTACCCACTGGGAGGGACGCGTACGCTACGGGATGAATTTGTTCTGGCTCTGCCTCGCGCCACAATGCCATGTGTTGCATTCAGTGGGCGCTGCCCTCCGGTAAAAAAGGCGCCGAACTTCAACAGCACGCATCTGGCTAGCGGGATGTTTCTTGGTGCAAACGACGTTCTTTCGTCGAACAATTTAGAAATTGGGCGTCATTCAACTCATCGCGAACCAAATTGGCTAAAACTAAGTATTTCTTCTTTGAAATTTTATATTGATATTGTCTTCTCAGAAAATCCCAGGAGCAAAATTCTACTTAGAACCGAGAGAATGATTGATCATTATCATTAAACGGCTATAGAGACGGCCTCACAAATCAGGTTTGCAATCTAAATTTAAAATAAGCATTATTAGTCATGCAGGGAAAAAGTTTTACCTTGTTTCTAGCTTAATTTTTCTCCACCCTCAATTTAACCTACTTTTTGTTTGTAGTTCGTTCAT
The DNA here is from genome assembly GCF_010883055.1 of Belonocnema kinseyi. Classification (NCBI taxonomy): domain Eukaryota; kingdom Metazoa; phylum Arthropoda; class Insecta; order Hymenoptera; family Cynipidae; genus Belonocnema; species Belonocnema kinseyi. The sequence continues at coordinate 27,525,932 of NC_046664.1, forward strand.
AATACCGCACATACTGGAAAATCAGGCTATTGAAACACATAACATCATAACTGTTGAAACACTTTAAAGAGAAACAGTATTTTACCTAATATTCTTCTGCTATAAAAAGCTATTTTATAAATATCTTAAATAAAAAAATAACAGCGTTATTCACAACATTTATAATGCCCTAGCCCGTCCAAATGGCCACCCGTCCCCTAAAAATGTAATATGCAAAGATTCCCAATTTTTTTTGGCATGTGTAATTTTTCAA
>NC_046664.1:27526284-27532138 GCF_010883055.1 Belonocnema kinseyi
ATTCACGTAAAGAATAACAATCTTTCTGACTTGGAACAGGGAAATTTTGAAACAATTATAATTTGGGCGTTTTAACAGGAAATTTATTAACGAATTATAATTTTGCATTGGAACAGATGATTAATTTTTAACAAAGAACGGGGCATTTTGTGAAATAATACAAATTCTAAATTAAACTATTTTTGTATTAAAAATTAGAATTATTTTTGGTTGAAATATCTATATTACCTTATTTGTTGAGGATTCATCTTTTTTACGGCTGAAAATTTAATTGCTTGTCTAAAGGTTGAGATACTTGAAAAAAAACATTTTGTGTTTAAGGAATTATTATTTAGTTGAAAATTCATCTCTTGGGTTAAAAATTAATTTTTCATTTGCTTAAAAATTAATTTTTCATTTGCTTAAAAATTATTTTTTTAACTGAGTTCAGTTAAATTAAAAAATTTAACTATTCTATCCAAACTTTCATAATTTTAGTTGAAAACTCGTCTCATTGTTTGAAAGTTGAACTTCTTTCTAGAAAACTCTTTTGTTTTTGTTGGAAATTATTTTTCCAATTTAAAATATAACTATTCCTTTTTTGATTCCAGATTGATTGTTTCTAATTAAAAAGTTTCCACTTTTTTTCAAAACTGAAAATGAATGTAACGTTTCTACTTTCCTTTTAAAATGGACATTTATTAGTTAAAAATTCGTCTTCTTCGGTAGAAAGATAATCCTTATTTATGATCTTTTTTTTAATTTTAAATGCAATTATTCCATTTTTCACTGAAATTTGTTTGTTTTTAGTTTAAAAATCACAGCACTTCGGTCAAAGTTGAACCACTTTCATAAAAAATGTATCTATTTCTGTGAAGATTAATCTCTTTGGTTACACACTTAACTATTTTGTCAAAAATGCTTTTTTTGCCTGAAAATGTAATGTTTCTACATCTTTGTTCATCTTTTTTAATTTAATCTTTTTTGGTTAGAAATGCAACTGTTTGATTGAAAATTAACTTTTTATTTCAAATTTGTATTTTTAGGTTAAAAATGCAACTGTTTTATAAAGACATTTGTCTTTTGGCTCAAAATTTCTACAACTTGGATCAAATTTGTTTTTTTTTTTACAAAAAATCTTTATTTGCTGGAAATTTATCTATTTCGTTAGAAATTGTAACTTCCGGGTTAACAGTAGGATTACTGTTTTGAACATTGTTTTTTTTTCGTTAAAGATTCATCATTTGAATTAAAAATGCATCTCTTTGGTTGAAAATTAAATTATTTCAATCAAAATTCATCTTGAGGGTTGAACATTTGTCTTTTATAGTTAAAAGTTGATCACTTGTGTTAAAATTCAATTTATTTATTAAATATTATTATCATTTATTTTATTCATTATTTTAGTTGAAAATTTATCTATGTTTAAAAATTAAACTATTTTGTTTAGACTGTTTTTACTGAAAATTTATCCTTTAAATTGAAAATTAAAAATTTAACAATTTTTGTGAAATTTTGTAGTTGAAATTCAACTGTTTAGTTTTTCTCAGAGAATTCATCTTTCTCTTAAAAATTCAACTTTTCGTATTAAAAACTCAACTCTGCTTTTGTTTGAAGCTTCAATTTTTTTTTAATTCATCTATTTGGATAAAAATTGATTTTTGCAGTAGAAAATTCTAATAATTTGTTAAAAATGTCAGTGTTTGATTTAAAACCAATTCTTTTGGATAAAAATTTAACTATTTTGTTGGACATTTGTCTAAAGGGACGAAAAAATGAGTCATTTTCAAATTAAAATTTAACTTTGTTTAAAGAATTAAACTGTCTTATATAAAATTAAATCATTTCGATGAAAATATTTTTTACTCAAAATCTGATCATTTGGTAGTAGATTTATTTTTGGATTGAACATTCAACTATTTTTTAGGAAATTTAATTATTTTATTTAAAATTAAAATTGAATTAGCCTAAAATTCAATAATGCTTTAAGGCAGTATTCTACTTTGAAACGCTAAAAAATAAAGCTATATTTGTGAATTTTGTCTGAGATTGTTAATGATGATATCAATAAACGGTTTAATAGGCTTAATAAATACACTCTTGAAATAGATTTAAAAATTTGTTTTCATTTATTTTATGTACTTTTTGTACATAAAAACGTCAGTCAAAGTCAACTCCTAAACAAATCTGTAGTTCGAGAATGGGCGGACCAAAATGGAAAAATTAAACAGTTTTAGATTCAGTATGATTTGAGCAACCGGCTGAACTAGAAATTCTAATATACATGCAAAAATAACAAAATTACGGAGACGAAAAAAAAAAATAAAAAAAAAGTGGGTTTATTTTGTCACTTTTTTCCAAAAAATATAGTTCAAATAATTTTTTCTAATACTTCTAGTTTAGCCGGTTGCTGGAGTCATACTGAATCTAAAACTGTTTAATTTTTTCGTTTTAGTCCGCCCATTCTCGAGATTTTTACAACAGAGCGAAACTGCCGATTTTGATAGGAGTTGATTTTGACTGAAGTTTTTATGTATAAAAAATGCATAAAATTAATTTTTAAAAAATTTTTTAATATATTTCAAGAGTATATTTAGAAAGCCTAATAAACCCTACATCGCTATCATTATTAAAAATCTCAGAAAAAATTCACAAATATAGCTTCATTTTTAAGCGTTTCAAAGTAGAATACTGCCTAATTTCAACCAATTCTAATCAGAAAAATCTCATTACATCCAGAATTTAAATTGTTAGGATTATACCAACAGGAAAATATGATAAGATTAAAAAAATGTCATGAAATACAAAATAAACAATCACCAAAAAACCGTTTTCCAAACATAAAATTAAATTTTGAGTGCGTATGAGAAATTTTACATGTGACACTTTTTTTGTTTCTTCTTTGTCTGGAAGACTTTGAAAAGTCCTAGATTTTTTTAAAGACACGCTAGACACTGACAGTAAAAAGCCGTAAAAGCATTTATGAGAAAATGCAAAGGCTGCAGAGAAATTATTATAGAAATTTAAATACATTATCGAGGGATTCCATGTTAAGATGAGTCTCTTCGTGCATGTCCAAGAATGATGGACGTACCCTGACGAGAAATAATATCCGGCACATACACCTCCACATATGACGAAGAGCTGTTGACGCGCTCGCAGTGGGAATCTTCGGGCGCCCCATACATACAGCAAAGAAATGCAAAGAATAGAATTATTAAGCAGATACATTGACCCTCATAAAGCGGCGAAAAAAAGCCACAGGCTCGTTTACATCGACTAGTGATCGATCGTCCACCGTTTGCTCGCGAGACTCGTTCCGAAATGACGACCAGATAAATATAAGAATAAAAGAAATCGATAATCCAATGAAGGTTGGACGACTTGAAGAAAGAGGTGAAATGTCAAATTAATTTGACAGGGTGAAAGTTATTTATTATTTTGTTACGTTAGTATTATTTTTTTTAATAATAATCCTTGAGCATCACAGATGAGCTTCAGAGCATGATCATCAGATGAACATCATATGAGCAGCACAGATGCATGTTTGTCTAGAAATGACTGAAATCCTCCCTTTTGTTTCTAATTGACTCTTTTCAAAAGTTGACATCAAAAGTCTGCACCTTCATAGAAGCTCATTCAATCTTTGTTTTGTTATGCCTCATCTTCTTTGTTAAAACTGCCACTTTCACCCTGTCAAATTAATTTGACATTTCACCTCTTTCTTCAAGTCGTCCAACCTTCATTGGATTATGGATTTCTTTTATTCTTATATTTATCTGGTCGTCATTTCGGAACGAGTCTCGCGAGCAAACGGTGGACGATCGATCACTAGTCGATGTAAACGAGCCTGTGGCTTTTTTTTCGCCGCTTTAGATGATTGTCCTTAATTAGGATGAATAAAGGTTTGATTCGTTGATTAGGTTACTATAGCTCCAGATTGTTAGAAAAATCGGTTTTAATTTAATTTATTTGAATTCATTATAAATCTGATGACTTTTATTGGGTAATTTTTTATATTCATATGGTAACGTATCTTAAAACTGTCTGAGAGTTTTTCTGATAGGATGGATGTGGCTGAATTAATATTCATTAGAGAGAAATCAAAATTGGTATTATTTTATCAGTCTTATTGAGATCTTTTTGGTATGAGAGAAATGCCTACTTAAGTGTCATATTTTCTCTGACTTTGTTTAGAGTCCAAAGGGTGACGAAAGTACTAGAAAAGTTACATCTTATTTCTATCGACATTTTTGAAGGTGCTGACGGAATTTTGTAGCTGACAGAAGTACCGATAAAATCCCAGTTATTCATTTTATTATTTCAAAAGAGTTGAATGATTTCTGCAAAATAAGTACCAGGGAAGCTCCTTTTTTTTTATTTTGTACATTTGATCTAAAAATGGCCTGTTTGAACGGGAAATACGTGAAACTTGTAAAGTACTTTAGTGCTGTTTCAGCAGTAATTTTTTGGAAAAAAATCCTATCAGCACTTGTATAAAGTTCAAAAAAATTAAAATAAAACTTTTATAGTACTTTTTTGTCTAATTATTCTTAAAAAATTTGTTAATGAAATATGGTTAGTCAGTACTGATTTGTCATCTGCATGATGCTTTAGCGGAACTTTATCTGCAATACCAATGGGATCCCAATAGTACTTTTTGTACTTCTGTAATCACTAGAACACTACGAAAACAATAATGCTTTTAAAAAGTCTCAAGTAATTTTTTAGTCAAAAATACAAGAAAAGTTTTAAAATAGGACTAATGTACCAGAATAGTTTTTAATATATTTATTTCATCAGGACCTTTTTAGAATAGAAGTACCGAAAAATTTCTAATTAATTTTTAGTAAGTCTTTTCAGGACAAAAGTACCGGAAAAAGACGATTTTATTTATTTTTTGAACTTTTCGCGTTTGTCCTAAAAAAAATGTCCTGCTGAACAGGACATATTCAGATTATTAGAAAAAAAAAATTAGTTGCGACTTTTTTCTTACTTCTCTCGTGGAAAGTCTTTTTCAAAACAAAAGAAAAATTGAGGGGGACATTTTCGATATTTTTTACCTACAAAAGTTCCAGAAGCGCTCGTAAAAAATAAAAATAGAATTAAATGAAAGTTTTATAGTATTTTTTCCCCAAAAATTATTTACGTCTTGAAAAATATTTAAAAAGGATAAAGTGAGACTTTTTTCGTACTTTTGTCTTGAAAAAGTCATCATAAAATGGAAAATTTTAAAAACTTTTTTGTTAATTTTGTCCTATTTCAGTTGCAGTTTTTAGGGAGGTAATTCCGTTAGTACTTATGAAAGTTTAGAAAAAAATTATAACTTTTTTAGTACTTTTGTCCCAAAAATGATTAAGGGCTTGAAACTTTTATTTAGTTAAGTGGCACTTTTCTGGTAATATACTAAAAAACTCCTAATCATAATATAAAAAAATTAAATTAGGTTTTTTCAGTACTTTCGTCCTGAAAAAGTGCCATGAGCACTCGTTGATATTTCTATAGAAAGAAAATTGAACTTTCCTATTTTTTTTTTGGTTTCATAAATTGTTTAGAATCTTGCAAATCAATAAAAAAGTTAATTAAGACTGTTCTGGTACTTTCACCCTGAGAAATTCCTGGTGCATCTCTTAAACATAGTTAATCAGGACTTTTAAAAATTTGAGAAAAAATTAAGTTTGACTTTTCTGGTATTTTTTTACTCGAAAAAGTCATTCTAAAAAAAACACAAAAATTTAGTGGCGATTTTTTGACACTTTCACCTCACAAACATCCCATCGGCATTTGAACATTTTTAGAAAAAAAATGAAATGTAACTTTTCTAGTTATTTTGTCCCGATATTTGATATTTAAAAGTTGATAAGAAAAGTTTTTT
>NC_046664.1:27532238-27601195 GCF_010883055.1 Belonocnema kinseyi
CATATATATGATCACATTATTTAACATAGTCGCACAAGAAGGATTTCAAGTACTGAATCCTTTTTTAGAAATACACGCATTATTTTTCTAGGTGTTACAAGGCAAAATTTTCAAGAAATCTATATTATGTTATCTTTATTATGTAAATGTTTAACGTCTTTTTTAGACTAAATTGAGCTTTAAATTAATTTTTTGTTTAAATTAGTTTTTTCGGAAAAAAAGATCTTCGCTCCGCCGGGAATGGAACCACAGAACTTCCAATTGCTGGCAGGGTACTTTTTCGTTAAGCTACTAGACAGATCAATAAATTAATTTGATTATTTATTTATTTAATAAACTTTCCTTGGTGAATCTTAGATCGTAGATATATCCGACGGACTCCGTAAAAGAAATCACTCAACAGACCTATAATTCGGAAAGTGTTCCTCAATTCGAAGTAATCAGCTAACTATCAACCCTGCTGGAATAATTTTACCTGAACGTTTGGTACACCCAGTGTTTTCTATGAAGAAATCCTAATTTATATGACCTTACTCGGAAAATGTTCTCAGTGACATTTAATTTATTTGAATTGAAGATTATAAATTAAATGAGGTGTAAATCTCAAGAATTTCCTGACAGCGGGGAACTGGATTCACTCGAAAATAAAAATGATTACCCTAACAAATCGTTTCACATTCCAAAACAGTAGTAAGAGTCATTGATCGCCTCGCGATACAGCATCTTGATCTGCAATCTAAATCGCGTTGACCGAAGCAGGTAACTTTTGCAGGTGCACGGCGATCCTAGCGTTTGATTTTGCACGGGAAATCCATCTTGCAGCCTTAATGATTCGCACCTTGGGGACTCTGAATTTCTCTCGGTCTGCTCTCTGAGATTCTCTACAAATCGGGAACGCTGATTTCTGGCGAAAAGGTGGAAGAAATGAAAGGGACCTGAAATCGGCGTCTATTTCATGCCCTTATTTGTCCTAGGCATACGTTACACTACTGCCACTGTAATCGCGATACTGCGTAGTCTGACTTTGGAAAATAAACGGTCTCTTGCAGAAGAAGAAGGATTTGTTGCTTGCTCCCTAATTTAAGAAGAATCTCTGGAAAAAAGTTGTCCATGTAGAGATAACCAAGAACAAAACTTTAGAGAAGGGCAGCAGAATTTATGAGCTTATGTTTCTGTTTATTAAATTTCGAAAAAAATCTCTAAAATTAAAGACAAATAGGTCAATTTGTGTAACTATACTGCACACAAAAAGTTCAAATTAGAGAAGTATGTTTTAAAAAAACGGTTAAAAGAAAGAGAAAACCGAACCAATTGAGGAAGGCACTTCAAACTGAGGTAAACTTCTCGCGTTAAATCACAGATAACTCCGGTGGACACCGCTATAGGCAGCACGTTACAGGCTGGTAACCACGTAGAGTTAACCTCCCCGTGCAGAAATTGTCCAACTTATTCCCGAGTTCCGATCTGGGCCCGATCGGATTTTCCACATGTGGTCCCAAGGGGGCAGATCATGGGGCTCGCGTCAGAACCACGTCGGGACGGGTTAGGCTAAACAAGATTATGTCAAGTTTTCTGTTATCGTCGTGATATTGTTTTTCTTTCATAGAACTAAAAATGCCAAAAGCAAACAGTAGATTGCGGGTTCGGAATCACAGAATTGTTGGTGAGATTTCTTATATTTATAGTGACGGCAAAGGTAAGCCTTAATTCGCTAGAATCAACATCACAATTCATTTTTAGTTTCGGAAGATTTCCAGCAATGTATTCGAGAAAGCGTCGTCATTTTAAGGGCATTTACTATTTATGCGAATAAAAAAAATGTTTTCCAGCTTTTTAGAATTTTATATTTTGTTGCTGATATTCTGAAAATAGAGATTACTCTATACCAAACGTATGAACTTCCGGATTAGTAACATTATAAATTAAATGCTTTTTATATTTTCTCGAACATAACCTTGCTATTTAAATCTTACTCCACGAGCCCCATATGCAGTAGTCAAACAAAAATCACTCCAAAGAATATTCAGAAGATTAAAAAATATTTATAATTAAAATTCATTGGTGTGTGTGTGTGTGTGTGTGTAATAGCTCTAAATTTGAACATTGTCAAAGCATAATAGTTTTCTTCAAAATGCAAACTCTTATCGATAATTTCAAGCAATACAAATAAATTATGTAATGTAGTATATTGAAATTGAGATATAATCTATAATGATATATAATCTAGAATATCGAAAAATTGAAGTTTTGTAAATTGCAAAGTTGAACAAATATTAATATAAAAACTTTTGAAATTTTACTAATTATAGAAATAAAAAACTAAAGGGGCCATATCTGGGCCAGATCGGGCCCACATTTTGGATGCCCAGATCTGGGCTCGGTCGGGTAGGGCGTTTAATTTACGGTCTGGCGCTAGACAGATTACCCTATCGGGCCTTCATTTTTCTCGATTGGGGCCCGTCCAGCGCCACATCAAAATTTCTGCACGGGTCAGTTTGGTGTAATCAGCTGACTTAACTTGAAGTATTATCAGAAAATTTTAATAGAAAACAACTAGCAAATATTTTTATCAGGATAACAGGGATTAAGGTCTCTTTTTTTATTCTCCTGTGTTTCTTATTTTTCTTGAATTTCCCTCCCCCTCTATTTTTGAAAAATTTCCACTTTTCTCTCTGAAGGTAAGATATTAAAAATAAGCTGACATTGTTCTATTTAAAACTAGAATATGATACCGCGGGTGGTAAACGTTTAATATTTTTTAACATACAGAATCATTTATTACATTTAAAATAACCTTTTCAAATTAAAATAAATAAGATTATTAATTAATTTTTATTAATTTTCTTTTATCAGAGCTGAAATATAGCTTAAATAATCAAATGCATTTTTATATTATTAAAGCACTTGAATAAATCATTTATGAATAAATTACAAATAAAAGCAATGTATCTTAACAAAAATCTATCAATATTAATTCAATGTATAAATTATAGAAAGAATTATATAAGATTTCTCATAAAAAGATTGTTTTTCTTTTGTGCAAACAAAAATAAATGTATAATTTTTCAACTATTTTCCGCGTTTTTTGTGAAAAAATTACCATATTTCCTCAAAATTTATCGGTTTCGGTTAAAAATTTCATTATTTGGTTAAAAATTCGATTATTTGGTTGAAAGTCGAAATACTTTTGACGAATTAATTTTTTTAATTGAAGATTTATTTACCCTAGATAACAAATTTAACTATTTTATTAAAAATTAACTTTTATGATAAAAGTTAAATTGTTTCTTAGAAAATGTTTCTTTTTGGTAAAAATTCCAGAATTCAATTGAAATTTCTTGTCTATATTGATAAAAATATCTTTCTTGGTTACAATTTTGTATTTTTACATTTTCATTATTTATGATTGAGAAAGTATTAGAATTGTCTGAAATTCGACACCACAGTTTTTTAACGGATCTCCACGTTTTGAGACCCCCTGGCTCCGAATATTAAGTTTTTACGATGGCGTCTATCTGTATGTCCGTCCATCCGGCAGTCCGTCCGTAAACACGATAACTCTAAAAAAAATCAACAGATCAAATTCATCTTTGGCACACCTTTTTTAGGTCCTAAAAGAAAGGGCAAGTTCGTTAACCAGCCATTTTTGATAAAAATTCAAAAAGTGAGCGCATTTTGAAAATTTTTGAGACCACTTTTTTTCTGAATTTGAAAATTCTGGGCATGGATTTTTAAAGTTTTTAAATGGACAAACAATTTATCCTGCTGACTTTTTTTTATCAAAAGAAAATACTCAGAGTTATAGCACTTTCAAAATGTTTAAAATGAATCGAAATTCAAAATTTTAAGCCAAGCGACGCACGATATGAAAAACAGTAAGAGAAGAAAAACATTGCTTTTTGAAAGCCTTACAAGACTAAAATCTCAAAAAATATCTACAATTTCGTTAAGAATAACTTCGTGATAGGACGCGGACTTTTTTTTTATCTGTGAAAAATAAAATTGAAAATAAAAAAATAAAAAACAGAAAATTTGTCGAAAAATCATGAAAGATACGAAGAAAAAAGATTTTAAAAAAACCTGCTTATAAATGTCTGTAAAAATCTAGCGCGCAAAAGCGAGTAGATTTTTGGTTTAAAATTCATTACTTGTGGATAAAAATGCAAATTTAAGTTAAAGATTATCTGCTTTGGTTAAGGATTAAACTATTTTGTTGAAAATAGGTCTTGATTGTTTAAGAATTTCTTCTTTTGGTTCAAGATTTATTTCTTTGATTGAAAATTTGTTACTTCTTTCTTTTGGGTTAAAAATTAATTTTTAGTACAGAAAATTGAACTATTCCATTTTTTGTTAAAAATGGAACTTTATCAATTGAAAATCTCTTTCATTATAGATTTATATATCTTGTTAAAAAATTGCATTTTTGACAGAAAATTAATCTTCTTCGTTTAAAATTAATATTTTTGAGCAGATAATTCATCTATTTAGTTGAAAATTTATATTTTTGTGGGATTTAAGTTTTAAATATTTTGTAGGACATTTATTTTCTTGGGTTGAAAAGTAACTCTTATGTTGAAAATTCAACTGTTTCATAGAAAAATCGTCTTTATGGCTTAAAATTTCACAATTGGTTTTTTTTCTTTTTTCCTCTTTTTTATGTTCTTATAAAACTGTCTCCAATGAACCGATTCAAATTGTTTTTATGCTTTTCCTGTTTTATACCTACTCTTCTCATTTGGAGTCTTTTTGTACAATTCGTTTACAAAAATTGATTTTTTGCGTTTATCTTTTTTTGTAAACTAATTTATAGTTGTTTAGGCAAATATTTTGAAACATACGAAGAATAATAATTTCAACAGTAGTTTTTTTAAATGAATTTTTTTTGCTGTCGCTTTTAACCAATTTCAAAAAACAATCATTCATTCAAAATTCAAATATTGTTTTTTTTTATTAATTTGGTAACAAGCGATAGTAAGAAAAAATACAAGTGAAAAACATGGTTGAAATAAATGTTTTTTTTTTGTCAATTTTCTCATTGAAAACAATGAATTTCTGATCTCTGAAAATCTTCGGGAATCAACTGATTTCAATGAACCTTTTTTAGATTTTTAATTTTTTTATCCACCCGGAAGGCTTTTGAATTCACCTTAATTTTGATGGATTTTCATCAGATTCTTATTCACTAATTCTTTTCACTTCCATTTATCTGAATTGACTGGATTTTAAAAATGTTATTCTGCTCATTTGATTTATTTTTAATTTATGTTCATTTCTCATGACTTTTATCTAATTAGCTTAAATTCTTTTATTTTCGCCCCAACTGTACTGAAATCAACGGAATATTTATGATTTTTTGAACTTTTTTCAAATTATTTGAAATAATTTGGAATTCATTCTAAATTCTTAATTTATTCTGAATTATTCCAAATTGTGTTGCATTCTGTTTAACTTCTTCAATTTACACTACATTACTCTTAATTTACTTAAATTCTTCTCAATTCACTTAATTTTACTCAATGTATTGAATCACTTGAATTTTTCTCAGTTGATTTTAAATTCAATGAACTCCATGCATTTTTTGAACAGTTTTTCATTGTTCTTATTGTTCTATTCGCTTTAAATTGTATTGATTTGATCGAATTCTTCTCATTTTCCTCCAATTCCTATCAATTCAGTCCTATTTTACTAAATTCAATGGAAATCTTCCAACTTATAAAATTTTATTTAATTATATTCTCTGAAATTCATTTGATTTTCATCAAATTCTCTTCGAATACACTTACATTTTTCTAAATACACTACAATAATACTGAAATCAGCGGAACCTTTTGGATTTTTTAAAATTGATTTATATTAATTTGAAATTTAATCTTAATTTTTAATAATTTATCCTGAATTCTTTTAAATTGACTTAAATTTTTTCTAATTCATATAGTTCTTCTCACAACTAAATGGAATATTTCTATAGTTTTTTTCACCCTCAAGTTTTTTAAACTCGCCTTTGATTCTTAGGCAGTTCACCAAATTATTTTGATTTCTCTTTGAATTCTTCTAAATATATTCTAATTTCACTGATATCTGTAGAAAAAATCTAGATTTGATCAATTTTTGAAAAATATATCTAGACTTTTTTTAAATTGCATTTAGTTCTTCTTATTGTCCTTAAATTCCTCTTAATTGCCATAAATTTTATTTCATTTATGGGTTTCGTTTTTTAATTTAATGTGAATGTACAGAAATTTTATCACGATTAGTTAAAGAAACTGACATAGGATGTCTTTCCATGTAGGAAGATCTGAAAAAGAAATAAAGAAGATGGTTCGGACCGAAAGAGGGTCCTCAAGTATATAGGCAAAATCGAGTTTTTAGAGACTATTGAGAAGATGAGGAGGATCTCTTCTTTTACCTGAATTCGGGTTCAAAGGAACGTGAAAAAGCGCGCAATGAAAGCGATATTTTGAAATGTAAAGAAAAATTGTAGCAGATGGATTGGAGTTACGTAAACATCTGGCATTCAATATGTTTCAATAGTTTTTTTTAGAAATATTAAAACTTGTATCTTTATATGTATAAAATTTTAAGATAGCATCTATAAAACAATTTGAAAATTTGTTTAATTGTTTGATTTCTTGTACAAGAAATTGGAAGTTTTCAAATACTGTGGAAACTGTTTTGTGGAACCCACAATTTTAAAAATAAGTAACGTTCTTGAATTAAGTTGAAATCTTCTACGATTATTTATAATTATGTTGCATTCCCAATTGGAAATTCGTCTTCGAATTTTCGAATTCCAGTTTTGTGTATATTGTGCCATTGGAGTTATCATCAAGTATATTTGCCACTTTAAATTTGATTTATTTAGCGAATTTTAGCCTACGTCCTAGTGGCTAAAATATTTCATGAAATGTGCAATGTGATATTTTCAATTAAAAAATGTGTCTGTATTGAAAGCTGAACGTATGAGTTTTTTCGTTTCTCAACACTTCTAACTTATCATTGGTTGGTTCTCGGAATTTCAATTTAAAGTTCTTCAAATGTTTACGTTTTTTAATTGGATTGTATTTTGCAAAAAAATAATGTTCAATTCCTCAAATTAAAAATTGATTTTCTAGCGAAAAAAGGAAGACTACTTTGATTAGTGTATAAGGTACCTGATAGAGCATGAAATTTTTTAATATTTAATTTTGGAAATTGAAAATTCGACTTAAAATATGTCCACTTTAGACGTCTTCATTTGGTCTAAAGTTTGATTTAAAATTGTTTTAGCTTTATAGTTTTCATATATCATATGTCAATATTTAACAGAATAATTTGTAATTTACAGATTTGTTTAATCCTTTGGTATTATTCCCTGAGATTTGTTTTACCACCCATGATTATACGAGGAAAAATAAAAATTAATCCATGTGGGAACAAAAGAAATTTTTTCCAAATCCAGCTTTAATTCGACTTGTTGATGTAAGTATCATCACATACACTTTTAAGCAAATTTTTAAATATTTCAGTCATAAAAAAATAAAACCTGAAATGAATATGTCATGTATTAAAAAAAGTCGTCAAATATATTTCCGCTCATAATTTTCAGATATTTTTGAACTTTAAGCAAATTATTATTCTGGTTTTTTATTAGTTATTATCTATTTTGCAATTTTGTAACTTATTTTGCTTTCAATTGACAAAAATAAAATCTTATTCAAAATTATGATTTTTTAAATATTGTGAGACCGTAATATATTCTTTAGGGATAATGGCACTGCACGAATCTGAGCTATTTAGTAAAATTTGTTTGAAAAAGTTATTAATATTTGATTCTGATAAAGCAGATGACGCAGACCATCAAAATGGAAAGGCGATCATTAAAGTGTTATATTATTTAAACCAATACAGGAATTTATTTTTTAATTTTACACCTGATAAATTTTTAGTTTTTATTTTAAATCCGGCAAAAAAATCTATAAAAAAACTAAAAAACTAACAAGATGTTGGTCATTTTTCTAAAAATTTTGAAAGGCAATTTATTCAGAATATCTATCAGACTTCTATTCTCAATTTGTACTTTAGGGTTTTAAAATAAGTTTTTTGACACTTCTTTCTCGTGCTTTATGTTTCAAATTTTTACTTAATTATGAACCAAACAGGTTAAAATATCATTTTTCCAAAATGATAATTGTCATGCTGTCGTTTAAATAACTTTTAATTATTCTTAATTTTCCTTAATTATTTTTTTTCATTATTCGTTCATGTAAGTGTCTTGTCAATTATATAGCATGATATCACAAAATCATTTTATTTTGAAAAAATACAGTATTAAAATTGAAGACATTTAAATGAGATTAAAATCAGATTTTTTAGAGATAAAAGAAAAAAACTGTTTTTCAGATTTCAATGGGAAATTTTATGCTGATTTTCCAAATTTGAGAACACAATTGTTTAAATAAGCAAGTGAGAGAAAAGCGTCAAATTTTTTCAATTCTTTTTAATAGAAATGACTTTCCTATTTTGATTATTGTCGTATTTTATATCGTTTTCATAAAAAAGATTTTTTTCTTTTCAAGAAAAAGGGATTACTGAAAAAAAACAAATTAGAAAAAGGAATAAAAATTGAAATATCAGCATTAGTTTAAAAATTAATACATTTTAAATACTTTTTTCGAAAACTTTTTTCATATTAATCTACTTCATTATCTTAGATTTACTTTTAAATCCTCACTACTTTGTCAGAACGCAACTTCCGTCGGATTTATACAGATAACTAAGAGTTATAATTTTTCATTATTACAAACGAATCCGTGCCGTTTTATTTCTTTTTCTTAGAAATTATTCAGTGGAAAATGTTTGTGTTTGATAATCATAGTGTGAAATGCTCAAAAAATAAAAATATGTTAATCGGCATTGATGAACATGTTAATTTAACTTTTAAAACGTTTTTGTCACCTATACCTTTTGCATAAGAGCATTTTAAAACCCTGCATATATAATTTTCAGTCCTACTATATGAAATTTTAGCAAAAGAAAAAACTTTTATGATATCAGCAAGACACCTGTAGTACACTCAAGAGAACGATTAGGTTGAATGAAAAAATTCTTGTTGGTTCAACCATGCACTACAAAATGATTGGTTGATCCAACTCAGATTTTAATTGCTTCAGCCAAATATTTTCGTAGATGAAGTATTTTGTTGATTTACACAAAAGTTTTGTTAGATTAATCAAATATTTAGTTGAATCCACCAAAAGTTGTTTCATTCAACCAAATTCTTATGTTATACATCAAGGAAAACAATTCTTCAGATTGAAGAACATTTATTTTCTGATTGTATAGAAGAGGGTCGCTGTAGAAGTGAATAGAAGTACGCGTACATCTTTACGCTTCAGAAATGATAATCGTTGAGCAAACCGTGCGCCATTTCCATTTCTCTCGTGTTATGAGGCCTTGGGCGGGTTTCAACTAAAGCCTATATTGCAAGACTTTAAAGTCGAGGTGCCAGGAGTTCCCTGGAGTAGAAGAGAAGAAATAATGGGGGGAAAGGGCAGTAATCACTGTAATTTTATCTCCAAAGTATAGCATAATTTTTGACCATCGATTTATGCGACACGTCCTCGCCTATACGCTTTATTCCTCATTTTTGATACACCACTAAAAAGTATTATCTTCGGGTACAAACAAGACAAAAATATCCTATATTAAACTACAAACAATTTTATGAGACATAAATAATAAAAACAATAAGTGCATTAATAAGTTCCACATTTGAAATTATAATATATTATTATTCAGATTGACAAGTACTCAATCAATATCTGAACAATAAAATATCAAAGCTCGAAGTTGTCTAAGAAGGTAATAAATTATTGCAGCCTATCATATTTCACGCGAGTGATTGAATATATTTTACATTTTCACCATTATTTCAAGGAATATTTTATTCTATTATGGCAAATTACGTTCTTCAGAATGGTATATATCGTAAGTTTAAACGTCAAAGTTTTCGATGACAGCATGCCTCAGCTTTAGGACTTTGCTATTTCTAAATGGTAGTATTCAATACTTCATTCATAGTGTAATAAGCTGCCTTAAGTTACACCGATCGAGAGATTATCTATCCAACGCAGATAAAAAAGCTTTATCGCGATTAGCTGTCAGTCTGACAACCAAAGTCTACTAGCTGTGATAATGACGTCGTCGAATTATGCATAATAAAGACTAGTCGAACACTATTTAGTCAATTTGAACAATAATTAGCCAAATAAAGACATAAACATTGGCATTGAGTTTATTCACAGTTAATAACGATGCTTATTTATCAAAATACTTTAATTACAACAAGTTTATCACAAGAATAACTTAATTACAAGAGAATATTCTGCGGAATAGTATTCAGTAAAATTAAATCAAGTTGTTTTTCGTTAATTCGTTTTTGTCATCTCATTTCTTAACCAGTTTAAGTTAATTCGCAAATTATGTTATTAAACTAGTTGTAAGGGGTTTCTAGAGCTGCAATTTCGTAAATAAAAATGCCATTAAATTCAAAACGTATTGGGTAAACTTTAACGTCGAAGGCTAATTTAAAGTGGTGGATATTAAGAAAATGACACGCAATATAGTGACATTTCCGAGAATAAGGAACGCGTTTCACGATCATTCGAACGTTCGTATAACGACATAACGGGGAGCCTCAAGCAGTTTCACGGTAACTGGAGCCGAATCGCCTTGGCTCACGAGAACTTCACGTTACGGATTACGAGGTATGGATGAAAACCTTAGAGTTGTTTTGGGGGATTTGAGCACTCCGACCAATCTTTTGAGGACGTTACTTAAACCTTTATTCCCCTCTTTACACACTTCTTCGTCTCTAATAAAACCCAGTTTGAGGGGTCTTTTAATACATTTTTTCCAAACTTACAATCTTAATCTTGTGTCAGAATTCTTTAATAGTTTTCAAAAGTAACTGTCCCCCGAAATAAGGATTCGAGAGACAAACTACACCTGTTTAGAAATTTCTCGACTAAAGAGGATATACCAGTTTTGCTACTTTTGTAATTAAATGTTCTCTCTATTATTCTATTATTACAGGAAGTTCCTTTATGCTGATGACCTTGAAACGTTTTCTTCCATTTTTTGTTGTCGTAAAACGATGCAAGGGAATTGGTGGGCGTTGCTTTTAATATTTACTATCGGAATATCTTTGACAGTTTCATCACCGACTGCAATATTTTCTCGTTTATGACCATTCATAAGTGGACACAATATCCGGGTTGACGTTCTAGCATTTTTATAATAGACAAATAGTTCTCCTAAACTAGCTAATAAAAACGGAATTACTAATCAAATGATTAAATAAAAAAACTCACCGGTGTCGGTGGTTGTAAGGCCCTAAGAGCAGAATTACTCCATTTTCGTTGTCTACTGGAATACTGATTTCTACTGCAGAGGATATTGTTTCTCTGTTCAAAATAAGACCTTTGTGATACCGGGGGTCTGTATCCAGAAAAAGGGATACCTGAATAAGTGTTCACTTTTCCTTGATGAAAGCCTGTATCAAATCTGGGATCATGAAAGAAATTATTATTTATTGCTCCTGATCCAAATTTTCTATCGTCCCGATATATAGCACCGCTATTCGCCCTTATGGGCGAACATTCATTCGCAAAGGTCGTGGAGTGACCGTAAAACTGAGAAAACCCGAATCCAGCTGGGAAACCGGTTCCGACGGGCCGATATCCTGGATTCAGTTGCTGGCAGAATGCGGGGAATTTCGAATAATCGGCAATTCCACTTGTTGGTACCGAAGTCTGTTTAACCTCACTGTACTCGTCCCGGCTCCGATAATCTTCTTGAACCTCGGTCTTCGGTTCGAGGACGTCCTCCTCGACGACCTCCAGCTTTACCTTGACTTTTGCCTTGCGGTCCTCTTCGCCAGAATCACCCTCGATCTCGTTCTTCACTGTCACGAAATTCTTTGAAATTTGCAAATTCAAATTTATATCCCGTGGGTTTGTTGTAGAATCACCCAAACTTGTTTGCTGCATCTTTGTCAATTCTCAAAAATCGTCAGATAGGCTCTCTGTCCGCCGGGATGAACTCATCGCTTGAAGTAGACGAAATTACCCAAAGCTTGTACTATTCGTGAAAAAGAGGTTACTAAGCTGCAATGCCGATCCTGATTTCGTTCGTTTATGCGAATAAAATTGTAAAACGTGAGTGCATTTCGCAGAATAAACACTTGTCACGAAACGCGGAAAATTGAAGGTTGCGATCCAGGCGATGTTTTTCCCGTTGGCAGAGTCGAAAATTGATGGAAATAAAAATCTATGTAAATCACAAATATAAACAAAGATCCACCAGTCGCAGAGCGACGGGATCCGAGGAGCTGCTTCGTACACGATCGGCTTGTTTTCGGTCGACGGTGGGGATAGGAGGGGAGTGAAGGGCGGCGTGACAGTTTCCGTGTCACGTGTCTCCGACCTTAGGCCCCGCCTACGAATCCGATTTTCCCTCCGGAGGATCGTTACCTGGCTCGCCACGATCCCTCCAGAACGTCATTCGTCGGAGTCGCGTAGAACCGAGAGGACGAATGATATTCGCTCCTTTTCACACACTCCCGATACGTTCAATTCTTCGTAACTCACTGAAACGGACTATATGAGTAATCTATACACAAGGGGCATTTCAAGTCGATATATCGAAGCACTCAAACGACCTCTCGAAGAATTCGGGGATTTAACGTACACAAAACCGTTTTTTGCCTCTGAAACATTAGGGTTTAATGCCTGACTGGCATTTTCACTAGGGGTCGGGTTGAATTCTTCCGGTGGGTTGGAGACTCCGGGTTGAGACTTTTGCAGATCGATCAGGGAGAAAACATCGACTGTCAATCGGCAAAAGGGAGATTAATTGAACACGAAATACTCATACGTGAAGAAGCTGCCGGCCCCGGTTGAGCTGATCGCGTACGAGTTTCGTACCACGCAGCGTGAAACTCTCGGTCGGAGGTGCACAGCCAGCGCCGAATACCGGAAAGGCACGAGTCGATCCGAATGCAACCGACAGCGTTACCTCTGAGCGTGTATCGTGCTACGCCGCCACCGTCGACCTTCCTTCCCGCCTTCCGCGCATGCCGCCGGCGCCGTTACAAACGCCGGAGAATTATTTTTCCCTATTGTCAATCTGAGCTTGGATTATTAGATTTTAGAAATTATTCATAAATAAATATTTATAATTGTTGATTCTGGATGATGGGAAATGAATTACGAAAGCATTCTACATTTTTATCTTTTAAAAAAAATCATATTCCTCTTTGAGCTAAGAAAAATGTTGATCATAACGTAGTATGATATCACTAATCAGTATCATCGTTTCTTCTCAAAAGTGTCACAATACTTCACACTTTAAATGACGAAACGGAATCGAAACCTTTCTTTTCGAAACCTGGGCACGAATTCCAAGGTTATTGCTAAGGACGACGGCTGCGGAAAGGAAGAGGACTTTTAAGGGCGCTCTCCTTTTCTCGTTAGGCGCAGTTATATTTACGGGATGATATATGGGTAGGTATATATATGCTTCTATGGGTGTATTGTACTATATAGTATATAGGTACGGTACCCTCGTTGCGTCCGCTGTCGAGACAAAAGCAACTACAGACGAGACAGAATAGGGCTCCATCGCGCGTCCTTCTTTTCTTCCTTCTTATTCTTTTTCGCTCTTCTCTCCTCGTGCAGCAACGTCGATATCCTCGTACACCGCGGAGGAGAGAATTGGCGTGATGCGTAGGTATATAGGTGCCTTACGTATGTACTTTCGCAGCGGGATGACTGGTGAGAGAATTCAATTTCCTTCGTCGTTATCCGTGCCTCCATCATCGGCTTGGACGAAGATCACCCGTCGTTTCTCGTTTCCTCTCTCACGCACCCCCCTCTAACACTCGTCAGAAAAAATAGAAGAGGATTAGAGGAACTATTATTCTTCATTCCGGGTACGACTCGGAAGATGCGTTTTTATCAAGAGATACTGAAGAAAGTAGAGATTCAATGGAAATGCCAATTTTCCATCGATGAAGTCGTCAAGGTCCGAAAAGAGGACATTAAATGTCTTTAAGCGATGATTTCGTATAATTTCTAGTTTTATGCAGAGTTAATGAGTTTGCTGAATTTCAGGTTACCGAAGTTTCTCATCTCATATGCAACGTTTCGAAAGTATGTTGAAAAGTCCAAGCAATCAGATGTACAGTTAGCTCAATAACGTGAAAGAAGGTACAAGGGAATAAATAGAGTTTATGGTCACCTCAATTTTGACCATTTAAGAAAAACTCTATGACAAGAAGAAATAAGTGAAACTTATGTAAATAATAAAAAGATTGTATCAACATGTAGAAAATATAAAAGATCGGCCTCTGACTATATAATGCAGATTTTAGGTCATTCAAGATAGTCGAGACTCTCGATAAGGGGACGACCCTCGACCGGTCGAAATTCGTTTTTACTTTACGCTTCGGCGAATTTAAGCTTCATTACATAATCGAGTTGCACGCTGCCCAGCTGTCTGCCGAACGACCTGGCAAAAAGGGCAATCAACAGGAAGTTTGAAGATCAGGCAATATTTAACGAAATAATTTAAGTCCTCTGGGAAGTTGATCTAATATCAAATTTGATTTAAATTTATGGTAATGATCTAAAAAGCAATTAAAGTTTATTATTATCGACCCAGCAATTCAAATAGTTACATTATCAGTGAAAATGGGCATCAATAGATGGCTAATATCATCTCCGCCCCAATGTCGTGGGAACACCAGCAAGGGAAGCGGTTTCCGAATAAGAGAATCGCGACAAATTGACGAAGGACGATGGGCGTGTGTCACTGAGGCTTGGGGACAGATAGAGCCAATGAGAGTTGAGAAGGCGTGGATTGCAGTACGGGGACACTCCGACGTCTGTCCTTTCGCCGTCTCAGTCGTGGTCGAGACCTCTCTGTCACGGATCCAGGCGACGGAGGGGAAAACTGGTAGGGAGCGAGCGTAGGGGTTTAAGGGGAAGTGTCACGAAGTGGGGAAGTGGTTACGCCCACTAGACGTGTGGGGACAGCAGTGGGGAGGTCCGGCGCTCGCAGCGCGCCGTGGCATCTGGTACAGATACGACATCCTGCAAATGAGATAGTGTGTACTTCGAATTGGTGTGTAGATGTGTCTCTCCACTGTGTGCGGGTGGACGGCCACTCGAGTTCACTTGGGCGCACTAGTATGCTTCGCTCTATCTTCAAGAAACTTGTGTTGGTTCGTTTCGCTACTCGACGACTCTACATAAATTTTCTTTCAGGACCTCATTGTCACGGAGTGTGAATCTGATGTTGGATGAGAATATAATATGAACATTTTCAAAAGAACATGTTATATTGAAGATTCGAGAGGTAGAAATTGATCTACCTTTGGACGGCTCGTTTCACGATCTCATTGAGATTGGTGAACCTAATCATTTAGGAAGGGCGCCCAGTTTTTATCTATGTTCAGGGAAATGTCTCACTTCCATGTCCTGGTTATGATGGATTGTAAACCTCATTTTGGAGGCGGAGCAGAATAAAAGAATGGAAAGTACATGTGATTCGGTCGAATGTCATTGCAGTAAATGACCAATTTTATAGTCGAGAGCACGTCACACAAGGACTGGTCGGTGAAAGACAAAGGGAGGTTCCATGTGCCAGATGACGGAGCGTAGGTTTTCGAGAAATTCATATGCGTGCAGGACACGCGTGTAATTAAGTCTACTTGGCGATGATGGAGGTGCTCATGGAACAGGAACTCGTAGATCAGACTAAATAGGATCGTTGCATGATTTTAGGAAACATTAGGTTACAAAGACTATGTTATTATCCATCTGGGTTAGGGAGTCACTTGTCTTGTCTACTTTTTATGGTGGCTAAAATTAGGGCACTGAGTTCTAGGGAAACTTTTATGCGCGCTTAAGATTCTTTTTGTTTTAGGTCTGATGGTTATGTGATTTCGGCTGTACCCAAAAGCAGATGGCTACTGAAAAATATCGATAGAAGTCGATAAGATTCGGAAGAGACTAACGCATTGAAAGGGTGATTTCTGAATCCTTGTCTATCGCTCAAGACGAGAGGAACGATTACGTTGGCATTAGTCGATTGACGTCTCTTAATTGTGGGTTTTTCTCTTATCTACTGTCACCTTCTCCTCCAGTCTTGTACAAGTCGAAGAACTTGGATTAGTCTCTCTATCACTGCCGACCCACGTCGAACGCTTAATCTTTCCCTCGATAGTTTACTTCCCATCCTGTACTAGTCACCCCATTTGAGGGTGACGCGATCCCTTCGGTTTTTCGAACATAACGTCGAATGCGACACTGTATGGTTGTTTCGAACATTTATTTCCTCGATTGTAATTACTGAAAGGCCACATTCGGTCTGAGTGTAAATTTATATTATTGCATGATCTCTTTTGGGAGATTTGAAACGCATATAAGGTTTCATACCCAAATGTATAATGGTCTGTACTTAAATTACGTAATAGCTGGAGGGGGGGGGGGGCGGTGTCGAGGAATTTTTTTACGATATGTAAATCGATACGATATGCAAATCCTTTTTGTTTGCAAATTCAACTTTTGTTAAAAATTCGTTTTTTCGGGTTAAAAATTTAATTCTTTTCGTAGAACCTTAAACTTTTGTTTAAAATTCATATTTCCTTGCTAATAAGTCAACTGAATTCTTTGTGGGATAAAAACTGATTTTTCTGAAAATTTGCTTCTTTCATGTAAAAGTTTATCTTTTTTAGTAGAAATGCTGCATTTTTTTGGATAAAAATGAAACTATTTTATATAAAATTTACTTTTTGTTACAAATTCGTATTTTTGTGTTGGAAAGCCAATTGACATCTTTTTGCAAGAAAATTCAACTCTTCTTTTTAAATTTGCCTTTTATGTTGAACCATTTTTTGAAATTTTGTCTTTTTGATTTTAAAATTTACCTGCTTTACCCGAAATTATATCTTTCTTGGTAAAGATGCAACTTTTTTGTTTAAAATCCAACAATTTTGTTAAAAAGTCATACATTTCAAATGAAAATTCTGCTGTTTTGTCGAAAATTCAACTAATTCTTTAAAATTTACATTTTGTTTCAATTTAATGTTTTTGTGTTGAAAAGAAAACTGAAATCTTCGCTGGATAAAAATTCTGACGTTCGACTATTTACTTACAAATTTGTCTTTAATTAAAAAATCTATCTATTCTTGTAGAAATTGAATTTTTCGTGTACAATAATGCAACTATTTGGTTGAAAATGCAACAATTCTGTGAAAAAATCATCCTTTTTCCTGGGCAATTTAACTGCTTTGTTGAGAATTTACTTTTTTTTAAAAAGACAAATATTTGTTTTGATTCATCTTTTTGATTTCGAAATTTTATTTGCTTTAGCAAAGATGTTTTATTTAAGAAAATGCATTTTTTTGGTTAAGAATTATTCTTCTTTGCTTGAGTATTCAACTACTTTGCTTGAAAAATTTCGTTTAATCATATTGTTACAAATTTTTTTCATTGATTTATATTTTTAGTTGAAAATTCATTTTTTGGGTTGATAGTTAACCTATTTTGTTGAAAATTATTCTTCTTAAATTAATAAATCTACTGATTTGCTAGAAGCTAAATGACATTATTAAAAATTTATTTTTAGATTGAAGACTTATTTCTTTGGTTGAAAATTTAACTGTTTAGAGGAAATCCTTTTTCTTTTTGTTTAAAATTACTTTTTTAACTGAACATGTAACTTTTTTAAGATTGATCTTTTTAGTTAAAAATTTTTCTTATTAGTAAAATAATAATAATTTTTTTACTTTGAGATTTCATTTTTGTTGGGTGAAAATGTATGAGTTTCGTGAAAATTTTATTTTCAGCTGAAAAGTCATATTTTTTGTTTTAAAACTCAATTTTTGTAGAGAAAATTCGTCTTTTGGTTTCAAGATTCGACATTTTAAATAAGATTTTTTCTCTTTCTCAGTGAGAAATCGTTATTTGTTAAACATTCGATTACTGTCTTAAAAAGCGCTCATCGGGGAAAATGGAGAGGTCCTGACTAGTTCTGTAATGCTGCTTCAACCAGGTTCTAGCTAGAACTTCTGAGCAGGCCCTAACGAGAGTGTCCATTTAACGCCCGACGATTATTAGTGCGCCATCCATCCCCTTTCAATTACCTGATGAATATTTAATTGTTATGACAAAAAAGGTATTTAAAAAATAAATATTAATGGATTGCGAGTATTTGCAGGTTAAATATTAATGGGCCTATTTAGAGTGAATACATATATTACATTTTTAAACATTATATTACAAATAAAATTTCTAACGCTACGGAGTATCAAACACCTACATCGATACCTAATTCTATCGCCTAGCAGCCGGGAGTCGTTAAAACTTCCGAGTTGAGAGTCGATGGAAAAGCCATATTCAAAAATTACAGCTCGACAATTTTCAACCTACCTTTTTCTAATAAAATATTTATTATTATGCGGCATTATTGACATGTAAAATGTACGAACTGTTCACAGGAATGTCAATAAAATAATTTTTAAATAAATAATTTTAAAAGACTGAAATTTTTATTGCTGTAATATTGCGTTTTACCCGTTATGGACTGATTTGAAACGTTTTACAATGACAGGAAATGTAATTTTTTCTGAACATTTACAGTTTTACATAAGGATGAAATTTTTTCCTAAAAAAACAGGATACAGTAAGATTTGCCATACCTATACGAGGCTCGAAATTCTTCACCAAAACCTGATAGGGCATCCATAATTTTTTTCTAGGCTAGATATTCTGATAGGGCTCCCAACCAGTTTTTTCTAGACTATATATTCTGATAAGGGCCACAACCAGCTTTTTTCTGGACTAGATACTTTCATAGGGGCCCCAACAAATGGTTTCTAGACTAGATATTTTGATAGGGGCCCTAAAAAGTTTTTTCTAGACTAGATATTATGATAGGGACCCCATCGGAACCCAACTTCAAGTAGGGAAAGACAGAAGAATTTCTGCACGTGACAATGTGCAGAACATGTGACAATTGTTCAAATGACTTATTCCGTTTATAAAAGATTTGATGTTAAAAGTATCAGAAGATTAAAATGCTGGCATTAGAATATTATTGATAAATAAGGAAAATGACAAATTAGTCAAGGAAAAAGCAGGGAATTTTGAAAATGAAGTTCTCGCGTACACCCTTGCCTCATCCTACTGGAAATAACTAAGAAAAACTGGTTGGAAACTAAAAATTACCTATAGGAAGAGGAGAGGGCGGATATTTTGTTGAGGTTTTTTACCGGGTAAACGGTGGTCTCAGAGAGGGCCTATACTCCTTTACGTAATTTAAGTAGGGCCCCTAGTGTAATTTTATATGTTTGATATAAGGAAAAGTAGATTTTTTTAAACAAATAATTAACGTGGTATTGTTTAGGGATCAAAAGTTCTGGTAAGATGAATTAGAAAAAGTATGGTTGAATCTCTAAATTGGAAGGACTTCTCTCTTCCTATATAGAATAAAGATGATGGATGTCACGCGCATCAACAACTTGCACCCCAATCGGAAAATCAGGGAATGATCAAGAAACAGAAAATGATTTATATTCTGCCGGACCACATTCTTTTAGTAAATACGAAGGTCTGATGACTGATGCTTTTTTGATTGTTTATCTCTCATGTTGCTTATTGCTTACTGGATAATTTCTTTTCTCGATAGTATACGGAAGAAGCAGAATCAAATCAGAAATTGTCTTTTGAAAAACTAGCAAACAGGCGAAAGACTAATAAATTAATCACTGAACAAGATGTATTGCATCTGATGCCTTGAGACCATTAATGCGAGTGAAGGTCCACACGCAGGAGACACTCGAGCTCACAGGACTTGTATCGGTCCAGCGGTAAATTGAACTCGGTTTTTTGGTTTCTTTTGACACTTGACATTAAAAGTCACGGTTTTCGTGCAGCTACATCTCCGTCACGTCAGGTTGACGGATCGGTGTGCGCACTCAGGAAATTAGGCAATTTCCGGTCTGTGCCTGCTCGTGTCTGCATTTAATAGCACCTACAGTTACTTACAGTTTGGTAAGTGAAGCTAGGACGACTATCGTTAGGTACTCTGTGCAGACAGCCATTCTAAGGCGATCGATCGAGGTGAAACCTCCAGTCGTTCGTATCGCACAGACATCGAGACAGAACCGACCCAACCACTGGACTTACTTAGTTTCTAGGGTCTTCTGTCAAAAGAATTACTACCTTCGCCGCACCCACTTTACAGGCCTTGTTTTCAACCGAATATACGTACATGTTTTGCGAAATGAGTCCTCGCGTGTCAAGGAGCTAATTATTCCTCATACTTAGCTGCTCTGCAATTTCGAGACTTTCTGTATTATCTTCAAATGCGGCTCAAGGTAGCTTGAGAAAAAAATTAACAACCTGCACGCAAGGATCTTTTTGAGGATTTTGGCGCCACCTCGATTTTTTGTGGAAATGAAGCTTCCGGTTTTTTTTAACAGCCTACGTCAACTGTCGATCTGAAAATTGCATAGGGAATGACCGATGCTGGATCGGTAGATGTCTGGAGTATTTTTTGTGGTTGGTTTTTAGTTTCAAGTCTTTTTGTCCACCAAAGTGGCACAAAAGTCCGTTTTTGAACTTGATGGACTAAAAGAATGATTTTTTTGGCCCTCTTTTAGACCTCCAATGTCTTAACGGGAAAAAGTCGTACTGTGAAGTATACACCTGATTTGTCGTCCTTTCTTTAAATTACAAGGTTATATATAATAGTTAATAGGCGAGAAACGCATTCTTTATTGATTTAAAAGTTGACCTATTTTAGTAGAATTTTCATTTGTCTTGGGGAAAAATGCAACTATTTGTTTGTAAATTTAACAAAGTTCCCGTGTGGAAGTAATTCCTAGCAGACTTGAATTATTCTAGCAACACTACCGGATTATTCGTCGCTGTCTGTTCATGCCGAATTAGATTGGCGCTCTTTTGGCACTATCTATACCTACTAGATAGAAAAATCCATCACGCAGTTCTATGTAGACCCACTAATGTCGCTAGCCAGAATTTCACATCGCATTAAAATAAAAATTCCGTCTAAAATCTAGCTTGGCTCTAGAAAGCACTTCTATTTGGACTTTGAAAAAGAAGGCGTCATTTAAAAACTAATTAATAAAAGATAAATGACACTTATTGCAGTGCTCAAATCAAAGGAAATAGATGAAATAAAGTTGTCTGTGTTGTCAGTGCTGTCTCATACCGCAGATTTGTTAATTTAATTCATCACTGAATATCGATGGATCTGATGCACTATACATTGTTTATGGATAAACTATTGAATCAAAGACAAAGCTAATATAAAAAATCTGTCCGCTTCGGGTTGAGACGAGAACTGAAATCCTTTCAGGATATCAATTGCGTTTTTTCTTTTTAATTAAAAATTAATATACTGAAAGAAAAATTACATCTTTCATGGATAAAAATGCATCTATTTGATTTAAAAATCAACTTCCAAAAGAAAATTTGTTGTTTTTTCGTAGAAACTTCTCTGTTTTCGTACAAATTTCATCTTCTATGGTTAAAGATGTAACTATTTGGTAGAGCATTAAACCATTTCGTTAAAACTTCATCCTTTTGGGTTGAAAAATTTCGTCTTTTTGGATTAAAAAGTACTTTTTTTCTTAAAACTTTTTTTGTTTTTAAATAATTTATATTTTGAACTTGAAAAATCAAATGAAATCTTTTTTTCATAAAAATTCAACTATTCAAATAAAAAATTCCTGTTTTCAGAAAAATTGTATCTGTTCAAAAGTCATCATTTTTATTCAAAATTCGTCTTTTTGGATTAAAATTTTAATTTGTGAAGTAGAAACTTATTTCTGATTTCAAAATTCATATTTAGATAGCGGAAAGTCAATTGAAATCTTTTTAAACAGAAAACTCAACTGGTTTCTTCAAAATTGATATCTTTTATTCAAAAAATCATCTGTTTTAGTAGAAATGTCATTTTTTATGAAAATGCCACTTTTTGTTTGAAAATTAATGTTTTTTTTGAGTGTTCAACTATTTTGTTTGAAATACTTGTTTGAATCAGTTCAATAAGAAATAATTTTGTTATTGAAGACTCACACTACCGGTCAAAAGTTTGGGTTCACTTAGAAAAATCGTTTTTTTTTTTGTATTTATCGCTTTAATTATACCGGAGCTAAAAAAATGTCTGTTCAAAAGGTTGATTATTTTCAAAATTCTGTCTAAAATAAGTCCAGGATGAAGCCCTTTTTTCTAGTTTTTAAGTAAATATTGCAAAAATAGTGTAAATTTCAATGTTTTCTTGAATTTTCAATAATTTTCGAAATAGTCAACGTTTTTCAATGTTCTTGGCCTCATTTTGAAGATTTTTTTTCACCGTATCACAACAGCTTACGAGTATGAATCGTGAAAAACTTTTTTTCGAATTGCTAGAACTTGAAGTTGTAATAAAGAAG
The DNA here is from genome assembly GCF_010883055.1 of Belonocnema kinseyi. Classification (NCBI taxonomy): domain Eukaryota; kingdom Metazoa; phylum Arthropoda; class Insecta; order Hymenoptera; family Cynipidae; genus Belonocnema; species Belonocnema kinseyi. The sequence continues at coordinate 27,554,746 of NC_046664.1, forward strand.
TTGGATAAATTTGAAAACATCTTATCTCTAGGCAAATCAGAATAAAAGTTAAATAAATATACATATTTTGAGGAAATTACATAGATAGTTGTGATTCGGTGAAAAAAAGCTTCAAAATGAGCCCAAGAACATTGAAAAACGTTGACTATTTCGGAAGTCATTGAAAATTTAAGAAAACATTGAAATTTACACTTTTTTTGCAATATCTACTTAAAAACTAGAATTTCTAAGTGAACCCAAACTTTTGACCGGTAGTGTATATTTTTAGTTGAAAATTCATAACTCTAATTGAAATTTTAACTGTTTCGTGGAAAAGCCCATTTTAAGATTAATCTTTTTTATTTTCAGATTGTCCTTTGTTAGAAAAGCTAATTTTCCGGGTGTGAAAATTCATTTTTGTTGTGTAAGAATGAATCAGTTTCGTGGAAATTCAATTTTTTGATAAAGTCATATTTTTTGTTTGAAAATTCAATTTTTGTAGTGGAAACTCGTCTTTTGCCTTGAAGGTTCAACAATCTTAATAAGATTTTCTTTCTTTCTTAATTGAAAAATCTCTGTTGGAAATTCGTGTTTTTGGTTTTTAAATTATTTTTCGCTTTAAATAAATTTCATTTTTTGATTGAAATATAAACTATGATAATTTCTGGTTGAGAATTTATCTTTTTAATTTGAAAATTAAATTATTTTTTAAAAAGTTATTTTTTATAACAGAAAACACTTTTTTTGGCTTAAAATAAGTTAATAAATTTTAACATTATTATATGAAATAACTGTTTTATTCCGTTTATAAAATATTCTGTGTTGAAAGTATTACAAGATTAAATGAACAGTATTTTAATGCTAATGATCCAGGAAAATGAAAAATTAGTCAAGGAAAAGTCCGGGAATTTTGAAAATGAAGTTATCAAACACTCTGTCTAATTCTACTAGCAATAAATAGCAAAGCATTTCTGTAAACTAAAAATTACTTACAGTAAAATGGGGAGAGGGGAATCAATATCTTTTACATTTTTATACAGAGGGGTGGCGAGTTTTTTGAGAGGTCTTATAGTCCGTTATGTTATTTAAGTGCGCCCCCTAAAGTAGGTTCTATTTGTAATTATACAGGGCTTAAATAGGGCTGAAATTTCGACTCGAGAAGGGAGTTCAAGAGTATGGAATTCCACGGCGTAGTTGACACCGCGAGCTAGCGATCAAGTCCCGGGTGTATTTTCTTGTATACGGTGGTTGGTGTTGATAGTCCGCATGTACGGTGAGAGCGAATCCCGGGGTCACCTGAGGGGTCACTAATGACACACGCAGACACACCGGCTGCCGCCACACTGCGCCAGACCAGGGATCGTGTCTGCATCCCATACGAAACGCAAACGTGAATTGGCCTCATCAAAGCGAGCAAACAATACTGGATGCCGCCGATGGCTCGACAACGTGTGGTTAGCCAAATCACCGCACTGCGCAATGCGCTGAATACTCTGGGCACCAAATACCGGACAATACTGAGTAGGCAGGTACACACGTACGTATTTCTACTTGCACGTCGACCCTATCTGCACTTGGGCTCCTCCGCGTGCCGCCTGCTCGCCGCGAATGGGCACTTATGTCTCTTTTCCACTATACAGGGTGTTGCATCTCTTAGAAATTTCGATATTCATCTTTTGATTTTTGTTGATAAAAATCCCTGATGCTCTGAACCGTTTTGCAAAATTAACCTCCGTTCATAGACTTCTTTTTCTCGCCTTCCGTTTCCCGTGGGGAAATTGCACAAATTGATCATGAATCCCGATGTGGCCCCGATCAGGTACACCCAATGTGGCCCTGACCATGGCTACTGTTCTGGTCCTGGTCAGGGCCACATCAGACTGCCCTCTGTAAATAAGAGTTCGAATTCGATCATAATTCCCAATGTAGCTCGATCGGGTTAGCTTTATCTGGCCCTTATCGTGGCTACTGCTGTGGTCCTGGTCTGAACCACGTCGGGATACGCTCCGTAAATCACGAGTTAGTTTTCAAATTAGAATTCTTCACATTTAAAATTACCTCCTGCCTTAGTTAGTGAATACTCAACTAATTTTTATTCGAGTGACTAGTCTGAAGTTAAATTAGTGCAATAAACTTGCAGATTATGTTTTTAAATTAAACATTGACATTATTTTTATTAACTCTTTGTCACCTCATAGAAGTGAAAACCAGCTTTCAGAAAGCGTAGGCTATAAAGGACTATAAAGGCCTGGTCAGGTCCAGATCGGGCCTTCGTTATAGATACCTCAGTTTGGACCTAATCGGATTAGTCGTTTCATTTCCAGTCTGGCCCTGACTAGGATGCCCGATTTGTCTCTGACCAGGGCCAAATACCTAAAGTATTTATTACTGCATGCTCTAATTGCTGTTAATATTAATGGTTTTAGATTCTACGACTTTTCTCAGAAGGCTTGTACCGTGTCAGGGCCATATCTGCCCTAGATCGGGCACCCTAGTCAGGACCAGACTTGAAATGAAATGCCTAATCCGATTAATGAAAGACTGGGGTATTCACAAGGTAGGCACGATTAACATCAATTGAGAATATTGAATTGTATAACCTAAATATTTCACAACAATTATCATTTTACAGAGAGTTTGATTTTTCATACGAAAAAGTTAAAGCAATAAGTCTATACGTACCTGTATAGTATGCTAAAAAGAAAACTGGAATCTTTTTTGACAATTGGTCCTAATTCTGGTTCCCAATTCTGACAATAATTAACACATTCTCGAAAAGACAAACATACAAAATCTTCACAGTGTCGGCGCTTTCTCAAAGTCAATTGTCACTGATACGAAGTTGTCTTCCTTCCGTCCGTCCGTTCCTTGCCAAACAATCGAACGAAAGACTAATATAATACATTCGAGATTAGAACAGCAAATTCGAATCTAAATAAGTATAAGCTCCCAATAGATTAAAAAAAGAACTACCATAATTCTACGTCGAGAATATGTCACCAAAGAATTTTAAAAAATAATGTCACAATGTAGTAAAAAAAAATTACCTGCCAGTTTAATTGACCTAATTGAACTTTAGATTAGTCACTCAAATAAATATCAGGTCAATATTCACTAATTAAAGCCGGGCGTAATTTTTAATTTAAAAAATTATAACTTTTAAACTAACTCTGATTTTCAGAGGGTAGCCCGATGTGGCCCCGACCAGGACCACGGCAGCAGCCACGATCAGGGCCAGATTGGGATAACCCGATCGGGACTACATCAGGAATTGGGATTAAATTGGGCAATTTCTCTACGGAATAATTAATAGTTAATTATCAATTATCAATCATAAATTAATTATAATTGATAATAATAATAATTTTTTATTATTTCATGATGAATCAATCAATAATCAACAATTGATAATTCTACAGTTTCTAAATAATTGATTATCAATAACCAATTATAAATTATTAATTATGAAACATTATTTTGATTATTTTCTGTGTGATATTAAATACAGTTAAAAAAATTAGAGAAAAAACTACTTGTTTGCGACTTTCTATAAATTAAAATTTAGTCACATCTAAATGAATGTTTAAGGAATTAACACAAAGATTTAAATTTTGATGATCAAATCTCCTTTTATTCTGCCCATAAAATGCTCTGAAAATGCCATAAAATTAAAAAATAGCAATTCTATTTAAATTTCATGGCCAGTACAAATGTTTAAAAAAATTTGTTTGGCATAAACGATTATCATTCGGAAATAAAGGTTTTTTTAAAGTATTTGAAAACTAATTGTGGAGAATGCAAACAATTAATAATTGTTTAAACATGCTTCTTTTTCCAGTGAATCGAGAAAACTATTTTTGCGGGTTGAATGCCTTATTTCATGAATATTATTAGTCATACTTTTTGTTTATCAAATTTTTATTTCTGTTCATTGTATGACTCTATGCCCTTAGTATTCATTATTTTCTAATTTCAGAACTTATAGACTAATTTTTTTTATCATAGGCTTTTTAGGAACATTTTTTTTAGTAAGCAATGTATAGTTACTTTTAACATTTATTAACTGTATAATTACTCTAGAAAATACTATCTGTACACGACTTTCAGGGGAAAGAATGTTAAAAAAATTTAAATTGTTTAATTAATTGGAAAATATCTTCAAAAAAAATGTCCCTCTCAATATTATTCAATTGTATCTCTACTTTAAGAAAATACTAACTTTTCATGATTTTTTGAAAAAATTATTGTGCAAATAGACATTATTTCAACAATTGAAAAAATATGTTAAGCGATGAATATAACTTTATTGTTCAAAACATTTATTTATACTAGTTATTCGAAAGTAGAACTAATTCGTTTTAAATTAATTTTTTCGTATAAAGATTCATCTCTTTTGTAGAACTTTAACGATTTTATTTTTAAAAAGTTCATATTCTTTGTTAAAAAATCATTGTTTGGGTTGGACTCTTGCTGAAAATTCACTTTGTTGTTGTTGAAGATTCATTATTTTATTTGGAAAGCCATCTTTTGGGATTAGAATGTGGTATTGTGCAGCAAATGATTTTTTTTCTGTTATTAGGAATTAATGTTTCAAACTGAAAATGTAGCTATTGCATTTTTTGTTCGAGCATTCGACTCTTTTTTGGTAGAAATTTAATCTTCAATGTTTTTGGTTGAGGATTTAACTGTTCCGTTGAAAATTACTATTTTTAAATTGAAAAATCAACTACTTGGTTTAAAGATGAACTACTTTTTGGGAAAATAGTACAATTGATGCATCATGTTACTTAAAATTTTGTCTGTTTTGAAGAAAAAATCTTCATTGAAAATTCATATATTTTTATGGCGATTAAACGATTTTGTTGAAAGTTTGTTTTTTGATGGAAAATGTATCATTTACACTAGAAAAGCCATCTTTCTGGGTTGATAATGACCTTTTTTGTTGAATATTTAACTTCTCCAATTGAAAGTTCAACGATTTTTAGTTTCGAACTTTTTAAACTTTTTGGCCAATTGTGAAGTACATTTCATAAAATCGATGGACTATTACAGTCCATTGTTTTTTTTTTTTTTTTTTTTGAAATTATTACCCTTTTTCCACTTTTCAATTGGAGTATAGTAATAATTGATTAAATTCAACAAAAATGATTTTTCAAACAATTCATTATTATTTTCAATATTATTCTCTTTGCTTTATTGTAGAAAGTTTTTTTTTATTATTTATAGCTATCTTCACTCAAGTAAGTGCTAGAAAATTTCGGTTTATTCTAAAATGTATATAATTTTGATTTGCTTTATTAGTAATGAATGAATAATAATTTAACATCAGAGAGAATCATATTTTAAACAATCACTTTCTTTTTTGTGAATATATTTTTCTAAAATAAAACAGATATTTGAAACATTCTTAAAATTTTTTATGTCGATCATATTAAATGCAAATTTTTTTCAAATACACAGCTACTGTGAGCCTTTGGGTAAACATGAGTGTTAATATTCATTTTTTGGCCCTAATTTGCACTAATGTTATTTACTAACTGGGTAAAAAGTTGACAAAAACTTTAGAAATTTAGAAAACATCGTAACTTGTTAGCCATAATCTGAGGAAAGATAATTATAAGCAATAATAAATTGTTTAAATAATTTTGCTTGTGAACTTGCATTAATTATTACTTTACTAACTAAGCAAAAAGTTTACAAAAAGTTAAATGTTTTAGATAAAGCCGCAAATTTCTAACATTATTCGAAGATAATATCATCTTAAATAATAATAAATTGTTTACAACATTTTTGAAAGAATTGCAATTTTCTAGCATTATTCTAAGATAATATTATTAAGAATGATAATAGATTTTGCAAAAAATTATATTTCCTAATAATAATTAATTGTCACTTTCCTCTAATCAAAAATTTGTCAAACAATAATAAAATTATTTAAAAAATTTATGTGAATATCAAATTATCAGTAAAAAGTAGTATTTAAAGTAAGACAAATAAACTGCGTAAATAAAATCACAATGAACGCAAAAGCTCGCAAAACCCATTTATTCACTCGTGGTTTTTTAAAAACATTCTAACATTATTCAAAGATAATGTTATTTAAAAAAATAAAAATTTGTTTGAACTATTTATTTGAATAATTTTCATGAATTATTTACCAAACTGAAATAAAAAATTGGACACAAAGTCGAAAATTTTTGAAAAAACTGCATATTTGTAGCATTATTTTAAAAGAGAATAGTGTTAACAATAATGGCAAATTGTTTAAACATTTATTTCTGTTACAATAATTAATTATCACCTTACTTTAATTGAAAATTGGACGAAAAGTGAAATTTTTGGTTTAAAAAAACCGCGACTTTTTCACTCTATTGATCTATTCTAACAGAAAATTTCTAAAAATAATAAGAAATTGTTTAAACAATTCACTTGAACGTCAAATACACCAGTAAAAAGTAGTATTCAATGTATACAAAAATTTGCGTTTAAACAATCGAAAACAAATCATAATTAGCGCAAAGCACACGCAAAAACAAATTTTTCACTTATAGAGTTTTTTTGACCCTATAAAATAGATTTATGGGGATGATATTCAAAAAGTAATATTTTATTCGTATTCTATGGCTAATTTTGAAAGGAAATGTTGAATTTCATTGGATTAAGTCTAATATCGATCATTCCGAATATAAGGTACAAACAGGCCTTCCTTCCTTATGGCATTTTTGTTGTGGGCTTTAAAAAAATTTCCAGAAATATGCATACAAATGAAAAAAAATTGTTTGGACCACCCTAATAAAACTTCCTTCGCATTCTGAAAAAAATTGAAAATTATCTTGTTTTGAATGTTGTTGATTAGTCAAAGACGGATTATTATAATATGAAGACACCCTGTATATATAACCTGCAGATATCTGAAGGATTCGCGTCCTACGCGAAAACCAATCTTATAGTAATTCTTGTTTGTTTTGTGCCTTCGATCATACAATTGAAAAGCAACATAACACATAACGTGTCTACCTTGCTATTGAATCGATACCAGATTGGCGACCACACTGTGAAAATAACCCGGAAGATAATGACTGGAATCATCTACACCGGAAGATAATATCACTTGGAAAGAAGAAAGTCTCAATCACAGGTATTGGTCGCAATAAAAGATTAATCTGCTTTCGAAAGTTGTTAATGTTCTGCAAACGTCTTGAACAAAGGAAATACAAGCTTTCAAGAATTATCAGTCTCAACGTTTAACAAACAAGCATTTTAAATAAATAACAATAGTCTTGAAAGTAGAACACAGAGGAATAACTACGAGAACAGGATTGATCCGGAAATTAATAGAAAATCTATATCAGGTGCAATTTTTGTAAAGATGTCAGTTGGTGGTTACTACAAGTATGGATCAGGGAGATGGGGAGAAACCGCCTAATAAAAATGTTAATTGCATGGCTCGTTAGAAGACCCCCCGAGAAGTCTGCTAGAAGGTCATTGGGGGTCGCCTTGCAGGGAGTCCTGCAGTATTTGCTTTTAAACTTTTTGTAATCTTCTTGTTCGATTATTTATCGCTCGATGGCTATGAGTCGATAAATGAGCGTCACAATAAGATCTGGACTAAAGCGACCGATTTCCTCTACAAACTTTAAAGGCACCGCCTTTCTTCAGAAGTCTGCGGAAATTAACGAATTCCAAATTTTTATCTTTGTAAGATTTGATTTATCAATCATAAGTCTAAGATCACAAATGTAGGATAAAAATGAAAGTCATTCTCTGTTTCACTTAGTACCAGGGCGTCCCCACCGGCATGTAAATCAAGCTTAGTCACTTTTTAGTCATTTTCTTAAGAAAACGTAACTGTAGCTACTTTTGAATGGAAGAGATCACTTCAGTAGCTTTAATCTATTCCATTTTAAATTTGATTTAAAATTTAAAAAATATAATTAAAGCGTTTATGGAATTCATAGTAATCTAGGGTATGAAAATTCTATTAACGAATTTTTCCCCTCTATTTTCAAAGAAATTCCCATTTTTCTTGCTTTTTCCCTTGAATGCGAACTAAATAAGTGTCAAATCGGTAAAAAAATCAAGTGTTTTCGTTGAAAGTTAATTTTTTGGTTCGAAAAGTCTATTATTATATCATTTTGGTTCAGAATTATTATTTTTTGTTGCAAATTTTATTATTTGGTTAAAAGATTGTTTTTTTTTGTTTAAAGTTGACTATTTTGTTAAAAAGTTAAAAATTTGTCTTCTGTGTTTGACAATTAGATTGTTTAGTTGAAAATGCAACTGTTTTTAGTTTTATTTTAATCCTTTTGTTGAAAATTCGTCTCTTCGGCGTGTAAGAACAACTTTTTGGTTCTAAATGCAACTGCTTGGTTCAAAACATTTTCTTTTCTTAAAAATTTATCTGTATTTGGTTAAAATTAATTTTCTGTTCAAAATGTATTTTTTCGTGATTAAAAGTCCAATTTTATCTGAAAAATGCGAGTTTTTAAATTTTAAATTCAACTGATTTTAAAATCATCTCATTTGGTACAAAAATTCATCTTGTTTGGTAGAAAGTTGAACTCTTTCGTGGCAAATTTATTTATTTTTTTTTTAAATTAACTTTTTTGTTAAAATAGCTACTCTTAAAACTGTCATATTAATCGGTTTAAAATGCAATTGTTTGATCGAACATTATTAATCTGTTTCCGTTGAGGATTAATTTTTTTAGCATAAAATTAACTATTTATTTTTTTGAACATGTCTCTTTTTTAGTAGAAACTTCAAGTGTAATTGAAATCTCATTTAAAAGAAGATTTATATATATATATATTTTAATGAAAGTTTGTTGTTGAGAATTGATTTTTGTAATGAAAATTAATCTATTCCATTTTTGATAGAAAATGTATCTTTTTTGGTAGAAAGTTCAAGTATTTAGTTGAAAATTCATTATTTTGTTAAAATTTAGGTGTATTTGCAGAAAATGTATCTGCTCGGTCAAACCATTAACTATTTGGGTGAAAATTCATCTTGATATTGGTAGAAATTTTATTATTTTTTTCCTAAAAAGTCAACTGTTTTGTTAAAAAAAAATCTATTTTTTTACATTTACTGACTATTACATTTTATGCCCAGATTTTTTTTTATTTATAACTTTACTACTTGTTTAAAAGTTAAACTTTTTATAAAAACTAATTTTCTATTGGTTAATTTACCATTTTAGTTGAAAATTGAACTATTTGTTTGAGAAACTAAGAACTTTATAAAAAAAAAAATTTCTCTGTTAAATTAATGGTTTTAACTACAATTTTAACTATTCCATTTGTGGTTGAAAATTCACCTTTTTTAATCTAAAATTCAACTATTTGGTTGAGAATTTATATATTTTGTCAGAAGTTTGTGTTTTCCAGTATAAAGTTAAATTTTCAGGTTAAAATACATCTTTTGAGTTAAAAATACATCTATTTGTTTGAAATTGCAATATCTTTACTGCTAAGGTTAGAAATTTAAAGTTAAAAAAAATTAAATTAAATATTGTGTCTACATCATCTATATATTGTAAAGAATGTATTTTTACGTTATTTCGCTATTTTCGTAAATCTCCCCATTTACCCTGTGTGGAGAGTATTTAATGCATTTAAGTCTGCAATATTTAAATTAAAATCATTTTTATTGATAAATTTCTGCTCTTCTCAAGCGAACCAGAGAAAGTGTCGCTGGTTGTATAAGTATCTTGAATTATAACTGGTGAATCAGTGATTTTCTTTTTTTTGCTAGTGGAGCCCGTAAGTGGTTCAACAAAAACGGCGTTACTGAATATACTAGTGACGTCAAATTGTAGATTCAACCAGTGATATAGCGTTCCACGCGGCCAAGACATAAAGTCATAAATAGCGCAAGTCGCCTGGTATCTTTCGCTTGAAATTGGGGAGGCTCCTGGCCACCAGGGTTTAACTTTGAGGGATATTTATTGCTTGAAGAGTAAAGAGCGCTTTTAAAAAGGTAATTGCACAAATTTCAGCATAAAATTGATGAATGATAATTGTCATACCTAAGTAAACCTCACTGATTAAACAAATGATAAAATTCTACTGATTGAACCAGTGAGAATTCACTAGTTCGTTTTAAGGGAGTGGTTTTCTTTTAAAACATTGAAATGTATTGCAGTTAAATGTCAAAGCGCTATTTAGCTGTTACTAAATTTCATTACAATTTGTTCAAACATTAGTTCGAAAATTTATTCTAGCAATAGCACTTGGTTTTCAGCCCCGAATTCAATAATGTAATTTGATCTAATCTTGTAAATTCAAGCGCAAATGCGTGAACAATAACGTCTTTTAGACACTTGTTAGTTTATGAATTAGATGTTTTTACAATTTGTTCAAGTACATTAGTCTGTGGAAGTCATGCTTTACTCAGTCAAATTTACTAATCCAAATTTTGATTTTTAGAAACTTCTGGATGAACTATCTTCATCTATAAAAGAAGCTTGATGTTCTATATTACTCTCGACGTGATTTTTCCTGAAAAAAAATTCTAAATGAAAAGAAATGTAGAATTACATTATTTTTGCACCCAGAATAAAAAAGCACATCCTCTCAGTTAGACTCTGAGGGCGCATTCGAGACTCGTCCTTTTGAAAAGCAAGAAAAAGAAGGTTCTCGCAAAGAGTCAACTTTCTGTAACGAAGGCGAGTCTTTCAAGGGGATTAATGTATTTGCATGTAGAGGTGCGTGGCTCTCCAACATATTCCCACTACATATATCTATCTCTCTGTAGCCGAATGCAACAGATTTTCTGTTTTTGGGCATTCAGTCGTAGATAGGCTCGTCCATTCGGCTGAATATGTACTTACGCTTAGGTATACACGTTCGTGTGGGATGAGTGGGTGGGGTGGGTTGGGGGTGGGGGGAATGGGGAATTCTGACGGTAGCCCCCATTCAGTCCATTGAGGCAGTTGAACCCTCGGCACCGGGCGGCCACGGTCGAGCTGCCCTTTTCTTTTATACATGTTATATTCCCCGGGTTTTAGGCGCAGAAAACTAAAAAGCTAATTTACTTTAAAAGTATCCGTGCGCACCGCGAGAGCGCTTCATCAAACGGACCTGTTTCAAAAGCTCCCTGGGTTGGAGGTGCAGGGGGGCTAATGCAGCCAGCGACAGATTGGCGGTAGCCGATTCTCTACCCCCTTCACCCCATCCTCCCTAAACCCACCCCCTACTATTTTCTGTGTCTATCTCTCTTATTTGCTCGTTTGGCTCGTTTCACACAGGTCCGCTGTCTCTCTTCGTGAATCGTCGAATGGTCATTTCACTGATAGCTCAAACCGTTATCGAAAATGTCCAAACATGAGGCAGAGACGCTGTGCACAAAGCAATGTGCGTAATTATTGGAGAGGGATGATGTTTGGTTTGGATGCGGGACAGATTGAAGAGAGTGAGAGAATTCGACTCCTCTTTGAGGGCTAATAGATGTAGTCATTTTTCATTAAATTTTTTAGATGCTTGATTGATTAGAGATTTCGATTTGGGGTTAATTGTCCCTGCAATAGAAAAGATCAAAAGTAAAATTAATGCAATTAGCAAGAAATTTCTGTGCGCGGTATGCGGTAAAACGCTAATGGACAATGTTTTGAGATGATCCGCAAAGAATGTGGTGTAGAGGAGACACTAGTTGACATACGAGAATGAAAGTCGTTAAGATGGTTTGGGCATGTCAAGAGAATTAAAGATGAATTGGAGATCCTCTAGGTAGAATTGAGACAAAAACTCACACAAGTTCACACATAGTTGTCACTGTACATCGCGTTTAGTCCGGAACCAGAAGTCCTCATAAAAGGCGCAAAAGTTTGATACGCTTTCACGTTCAATGCTTCTATTGAAATATATAAGGCTGATATACGACTATAAAGACGATAGGAAAGTTAACTCGGTTTAAGATGTTAATACTCTGATAAATCGTGTTTATGGGTTTTTAAAAGTAAGAAAAATGTCCGGAACCAAACTTATTTTTACAAAAAAGACGAGTTTTCAACAAAATACCTGAACTTTAAACAAAACAGGATAAATTTTCAACCAAAAATGGAATGGTTTAATTTTTAGTTAGGAAAATTAATTTTCAGCGAAATTAATTAATGTTTTACGACGATGGTGAATATTCAACCAGAAAAGATTAATTTTCTACCAAGAAAGTCGAATTTTTAAATAAAAATTATATAAATTTTGTATTCAAACCAAAGGTGAACAGTAAATTTTCAGTAAAAAAACAAAATTAATTTTCAAACCGATAATGACAAATTTTCAATGAAATAGTCCAAATCAAAACTAAATAATAAAAACAAAATAAAAATAAATTTTCTTCTAAAATAATGAGTTACTAACTTAAAGATGCATTTGAACGAAAATTATTAATTTTTTTTACAAAAAGCTGAAATTTTAACCAAATAGTTGAACTTCTAACCAAAAAAATTATTTTATTTACAAGATAAGACGAATCCTTAGAAAAATATATGAATTTTCAACTAAAAATATAAATCTTCCACTCAAAAACGCACATGGTCAATGAAAATTATGAATATATACCCCAAAAACTAAAATTTCAACCAAATAGTTTAACCTCTTGCAAAAAAGGTAAAATTACAATCGAAGAGATTATTGTTCTAGCTTTCTTTCTCAATACATTTTTAACCAAAAAGAATAATTTTTAACGGACATGCTTAATTTTTCCGCCAAAAAATGAATTTTTAACCAAGTAGTTGAATTTTTAACCGTAAACATGAATTTCCAACCAAGAAGATTTTTTTCTATTATAAAAGACGAATTTTTAACTAAAAAGATGAATTTCCAACCTCGAAGATTGATTTTGTACAAAAAATTAAGCTTAGACAAAATTAATTAATTTTCATTCCTAACGTTAAATTTGCAACTAACAAAGATAACTTTTAAACCTAAAATCGAATAGACTAAGAAGAAGAATTTTCTACAAAAAAATGACGAATTTTCAACCAGAAAGATGTATTTTCAATCACGAACATTTTTAGGAGAACAGGCGAGGAGAATTTTTTATCCTAAAAATGTCCTTTTTGAATTTTTCTCGTAAACTATAATTATTATCTCAAAAAACAAAACACATTTTTCATATAATTTTTGTTAACGTGCCAAATTTGACTTTAGTATTTTCTCATATTGGTCATTGCTTTCGAGGAAAAGTAGAAAATTCGATTGTTCAAAAAAAGGATTCTCCTGGCTACAAAAGTTATGTAGCAAGCATCAAAGTTATAAGATATATTCATTTCAAAGTACAAGTTAAAAAAAAATTGGCACAATTTTTTTAAAATTTTTCCCCGAGAGATTTGAAATGGATTCGGTCTGGTGTACTCTATATAAAGCCTTCTGCAATTTCATGCTATTCCATGCAATCCTAGGTAATCCCGTGCAATTTTGTATGATACCTCACCAAAAAATGTGAACAATTTTTCCTATACGTCGGCATAGAATATTCCTAAATTTGATTTGGAAAAATACTTTTTCCGACAAAGTGGGTCCTTTTCACTAATTTTCAACAAAAAAATCTGAAGCAATGGGAACAATTCCCTACAAAATATAAAATTCTGACATTTTTTTATTATTTCAGGAAATTTTCTTATACTTTCATGGGGAATTTGATGTGGCTTTTTATGAAAATAGAGAAATATATTCTCTTAAATAAAACTAATGTAGATACCACATTGAATTCAATATTTAACGAACTAAATCCCTAATATTCGAATTTAAAATATTCTTAACAAAATGCTTAAATTTTTAAGCATAACAGACTATTTAACCAAAGAGATGAATTTTTAACCCAAAAAGACGAAAAAGTTTTTTTTAACTTAGCAGTTGCATTAACAACCAAATAGTTGAACTTTCCAAAAAAAAAAACGAATTTTTAAAAAAATAGTTAATTATTCAAGCAAGTAAATTTTCAAGCCAAAAAAGTTCAACTGTTTATTTAAAAATAAATCATATTCTGTTGAGTATTTAATTATTTTGTTAAAAATTCGTCTTTTTTGTTGAATTCAGCTATTTTTAATTCATAATAAAAATAACTTTTGATAAAAATTGTTTTTTTATTTGGTTAAAAATGATCTTTTTTGACGAAAAATATAATATTTTCGTTTTTTTTTGAAAACTGTTTATTGTTGTTGAAATTTCGTCTGTTTTAGTAAAAAATTAATCTTTTTTGTGAAAAATTCGTCTTTGTTTTCAAAATGAATTTCTTTCTATAAAACCTTGATCTTTTTTTTGAAATATTAAATATATAGTTAGGAAAATTTTGTTGAAAATTCGTTCCTTTTTATTGAAATATCAACTACTGCAATTTGCGTTGAGATTTCATCTTATTGATGAAAAATAAACGGTTTGGAATGAAAACTCAACTGTTTGATAAAAAATTATACCTTTTGTCTTAAAAATTTAACTTTTTGGAGGAAAATTCCACTATATTGGGTTAAATTTAATTCTTCTTCTATTAAAAATGAAACAATTTTGTTGAAAATTAAATAGTTTGGGATTGGAATTGTTTGTAGGAAAATTAATTTTTTTTCTTTTATATTTAACTATTTGGTGGGATTTTGAAAATGAAGTTTCGGTGCCTCCTTGATAAACATAAAGTCATTGGCCCCTAAAACCTTGTCATACTATATGAGCATAGTTTTTATTACAACTTTCTGTCAAACATAAACGTTCTTTTTATCATTAAGAGAATTATAACTAGGTACCGTAGTTAATAAATATATTACCGTTTTTAAAATAAAATAACCAATATTGCTGATGACCAATAAAAAATGGCTAATATCTCAGAAACTATTAGAATTTCTTTTCATATGATTTATTTATAGATGAAACACTAGTTTCTTTGAACCTTGATTTATTCCTGTATCTTCCTAAGCTTACGAAGAAAATACAAAATTCAAGTTTTTGAATAATAATTAAATTTTCTCTATTTCAGAAGTATTTGTTTACTAGAAGGGAAATTGGTAAAAAATAATATTCTTTATCACGAGGAACAAAATAGTTTAAGTTATTAAAGTTTCACAAATGTGAAACTCATCTAGACACCATACTGGCAATGTTTAATTTATCTCTATAATTGATTTCGTTAATTAAGTATTGATTTCTCTCTTATTTCAAGCTTGAAAAAAATTCAAACCCAAAGCCTGATTATATCTCATATTCTTGTATCTTTGCAAACACATTTCCAAGTAAATAAAGTAAACATTTTAACAATTTTATTTCAAACAAATGAATACAATTGATTATTTTTTCAAGAAGAAAAAATTTGTGAATATTTATAATGTTAAAGCCATATTGTATATAATTTATGTAGATTGGTCGCGAATATGCCTTCTGAGGATGGAATTATCAAGTTTTACTTTCATAAGGTTAATAAAAAGTGATTTCAAAGTGCCGGCAGACGCGTTTTTCTGCAGTTCTTGCTGGGTATGTACGCGACACGTACCTCTCTGGTTTCTCCGGCTTCTGCTACGCTTGTTACGTAGTCACCGTTTAAGTACACTATTATACTTGTAAATTCCAAATAATTAGCCGTAATCAAGCACAGGAAATCATCGCAAGCGGGTGCGTCGCAATTATTTTTAAATAAGATCCGCGCCACGTCGGACTCTTTCGTCGACCATGATTATTATTAATCCTCGGCTCGATTTGTTAAACAGATTACGGGCCGGACGTTATGCGCTTTATGTCAGTGCATTTGGACATTGTAAACGATAATCAGCATTGTTTTCCACAAACAACAATCTTAAATAAGCCAGTCTGAAAATTGAGAAACGAAATTAAAACAAATATATCTCATACTAAAAGATTGTGATTGTAATCTACAATTTCAAATACACTGGAACTTGGATTTAGCCACCCCGGATTGATAATCATCCTAGAATAAATGTCCTCGGTATTTTGGTGATGCGGGCACCGCGGGACCACTAGAGAGGCGGTGCTCAGCCAAGCGTCACAAACACCATGAGGGCGTTATTTGCGTCAACTGTTAGGGTGCGTTGAAATCCAACAGAAATAGTTTACGCGAACCTGACGGTTAACTTTGACTTACCTGGACTTAAGACCAAGGCCACTCCAAGCCCTGTTCAAAACCGTTCTTAATTCCAGGTTCCAGCGTACTAGAACTTTGTGCACGCTATGTGCGCACTAATTAAGGGTTGTCCGTAAACAGCGCTACTAATTTTAATGTGGGAGAGTTTCACGCTGAAAATTACTTTTGGTAAAAGAGTTTGGGTTGGGGAGGGTCAGTAGGTTTTCTGATGATAAATTAAAAAAACTCTTCTTTCTATCTCTTTTTGAGATTTTGATTATTTTGTTGCAAATGCAACTATTTTGTTACAGTTTTATATTTTTTAGTTTGAAATTTAGCGAATTTTTTGAAAATCTAACTATTTCGTTCCTAGAAAATTAATCTTTTGAGCTAAAAAATCATATTTTGAGTTGAACAGTTTTGTTAAAAATTAATTAATTTTAAGATGCATCGTGTTATTTAAAAATAAATCTCTTTTGTTTAAATTGTAACATTTTTGGTGATCTTTTTTAATTAATAATGCGAATCATCAAGAAAGAAAAAAAGAGCAGTTTTAAACCAAACATGAAATAGTTCCGTTTTCATTTTAAAGAATTATTATTCCACTAATATAAAATATTAGTTAATATTAATATTAATATTATTCTATAATATTCAACTAGTTAAATTGAACCAAAAATTAAAATTTTTTAACAAAATTGTTGAACCGACATTGCAAAAGATGAATTTTCAAGAAAGAAGAAGAATTTTCTACCGCAAAAGACGAATTTTCAACAAAATATATAAATTTTACATGAATTAGTTAAATTTTCAAACCAGCATCAAATATTTGCATTAGCTACCACAACAGTTAAATTTTAAACCAAAAAAGATAAATTTTCAACCAAAAATATGAAAGTTACATTTTTATTTAAAAACCTTAATTTGTAACAAAAAGGACAATTTTCTACAATTAAAAAACCAAACAGACAATTTTTTATAAATACGTGAATTTTCTATCTGACACTATGAATTTTCAATAAAAAAGTTAATTTCCTTTCAATTCGTAAATTTAGTAACTAAATTAATTATCTTTAAACCAAACAGTAACATTTTCTAGTAAAATAGTTTGATTTTCAAATTATATAAATATATATATATATATATATATATAAAAGTTTGTCATAAGGACAACCGCAGGATTTTGCCGGGAGCGGGTGCTAATCTGAAAAACTGCACCCGATCCCAGCGAAATCGCGGTAAAATTTTAGCCACAACCACGTCTCACGGCTGTGAGATAGGTATGGTTACAGTCTGTAACGGAATCAATACGACGATCCGGCAAAAGTCTCGTGCACCCTGAGGACAGGGAGCGACCCAAGGACGATCCCCTTCTGCATTTTACCCGCAAGTGTTTTAGCATATTGTTCACACGTAGGGATGCTTTTCAGGCTAGTAACCAGTGAAGGCTTAACACCTCCAAGAGTGCCGATAATAAGGACGATTAGTTTGACAGAATATTCCGGGTACAATCGTCGCAACTCCCTTATAAGGTCTCTATACTGCCGTACAAAAATGAAAGATTCATAAGTCCAATCTGACTCGAACTAAGAAAATCGAGACAAACTTCTTGCCTAAGAAACTTTAATATCGAATAAAATCTGGGTTAATTAAGGTAAGTTATTTGGGTAAAAATAATGTGCTTTTTCATATTTTGAAATAAGAAATTTATTTTTTAAACAATTTCTATTAGAAAATGGACTTGCTTTGTTTTACTAGTCGCGGAAAGTAAAAAATTAAAGGCAGAAGGGACACAAATTTACTTGCGGACGATGACTTTGACGAAGAGCTCGAGCACAGCCTCAAAATACAACATCAAAACATACGTAAGGGACACTGTGTATTTAGTGACTGTTCCAAAATTACTCGAACGATCGCCGCTAGTGTATAGCCGAATTTAGCCTGGACTTATTTTCCGTGGATTTCCGATTAGAGTCCGAGCTAATTTACAAGGTTAAAAAATACCTAAACGTCAACGATTATTTTCGTTTGTCCATTCGCGTCTTAGTCACTTTTACAACGAAAAAAAGACACAAAGTTCTTTAGGTTCTTTTTCATGTGTATGCTGATGACGTATTGCCTTCCTTGTACAACTTTTAGGGAACGAAAAGTGCTTTTTGTATCTTTTTCTGTTGTACTTGTCAAATTTTTTGACTTTTTTCATATATAAAAAATCCTTTTTTTTTTAAATAAATATTAATAATTAATAGATTTAATTAACACAGTTAGATGAAACTTTATCTTAAGAATCCAACGATACCAAAAACTAATTTTTCATAAAAATGTCACTTATGTATCTCTTTAGTTTCGACGGCAGTATACATCTCTTTCTTTTCATTGTCCTTGGCTATGATGTTTTTGTCAGCTGGTGATGAAAATTCGATAACGAACATGGTTCGTTTCTCGAAGTCAAGAAGAACCATGTCAGGCCTTTAGTGTGCAATAGAAACAATTGTCGAGAATATAAAGTTCCAGTATATGCAGCACTTCCCATTCTCGACAATTGACTCGATTTCCCTAGGAGCAATTTAGAGGAGCGATGTTAAGGTTAATGCCGTAAGAGTGACAGAGATGGTAATAAAGCACTCTTAGTGCCGCATTGTGCCTCTGGATGTAGGTTGTTCCCGCATGAGTTGGACAACTAGATAGTATGTGTACTAAATGCTCGGGGTGTTCATGACACGTCCTGCAGCTATCATCGGGAATGTCTTGGCTAAAAATTTAGCGACGGTATGTTAAGGTGGAAATGACACCGTCTTGGCATGCCAAAATGAAAACCTCCGTGCTAGACTTAAATTCCTGTGATTTAAAGAAAGCAAAAGTTAGCTCACACCACATTGACTGATCCTCCACATTTCTGTGGAAGATGCTATGCATCCTCTTATCGAGGAGCTGTTCACGGAAGTTTTTCTCTTGTGCTTTCTTAATCCGGGTTTTCAAGAGTGAGTACTTGAGATAGATAAGATTTGATGCATTTTGCTCACCCCTTATACTGAAGTTAGTCCGAGTGTTTCAACAGCCTTTTCCGCTGCTTTGTACAGAAATGCTCCTTTGCCCACTTCTTCGTCCTTCCTGACTATGTGCTATATCCAGAATAATCCTGTTGTGAAAACATTCAAGATTCAAGATTCAATATCTCGTATATATGTGGCTTCAACTGAAAACCATTTTACCTCAAAAGAAATAGTCATATTTTCAGTTTAAATTTAATTGACAGAAAAAAATTTGGCGCTAATTTGATACCCAAGAAGATGAATTTGCAACAAAATAGATCAATTTTCCGCAAAATAGTTAAATTTTTTCTACCCGAAACTATGCACTTTTTAACAAAAAATCTAATTTTCTAGCATGCCGTTCATTGTTCATACAAACAGTTTAATTTTTAGATGAGAAAATGTTCAGATCTATAATGCAACATTTTATTTAGATAGATGCATACGATAGTTTTCAAATTAAAATGTAAGAAATTTAAATGATATTAAAATTAAATTAAATATCCTATTTTTGGACAAAAATAAACAAAATGTATGAAATCTGTGAAGGCAATTAACCAAATCTCCTGTTTTTTAAAAATCTCTTTCATCTTTTCATTATTTCATTTTTATTATATTATTATTATTACACCTATCAAAGCAAAAAATTTCGAGCAGGCTGGAACAGCAACAAAACCACAACCGTTTCATGCCTTCCATTTTTTTTTTATTTCTGTTCAAAAAAAGAATTTTTTTATTTTCTGTTTTCAGGAAAATTTTGTTCTTTTTCAAATTGTGGTATAATTATAATTTTTGCGAGACTAATCCATCTTTGGTTTAAAAATTCATGATCGTGGATCCGTTTCAATTAAAAAAATATGTTCAGTCAAGAAAGAATAAAATTTCAAGTAAATTTTTGAATTTTTCAAGCTAAAGGAATGACTTTTTAAAAAAATGAGACAGCAATTAAATAGTTGAATTTTTTACTGAAATAGCAGAATTCACAACAAGAAAAAGGATAAACTTACAACTTAAAATAATTTTTTTTCTTATTAAATTTCATTAGTTCTGTTCTCATTACAGTGCAAAAGACGGGAAAGAGGGGAATAGGTAAATAGGGAATAGACTTTAGTATGTAGTATGTAGTTGCTCCATATGCATGGGAGCTTTATAATTATAAAAAACTAATTTTAGAATACTTCCATTTTATACACAGTTTGGAATTATTTAGATTTTGACAGTTCTATTAGCCTAATATTTATTATTTTTTAAGCTTTCAATTAAAAATTGCATAATTTTCATCGTTTTAGGAACAATTTAACTTCGAAACTTTACAATATTAAAAATTTTTCAATTTTGACTAGTGAAAATAACAGTGAATTTTTTTTTTGCACAGAAATATAATTTTGTTAATAATGAAATCTATGGAATCATTTTGACTATCAAATCAATTTAAAATTATTATTTTAATGCGTATTTCTTAAAAAGTACAATATCTGAAACCTTAAAATAAAAGTTGTTTATTATTAAAAGTTTAAAATCGAAAAGTATTGTTTCGATATTTAAAAATTTGAAATGCACAATAATGAACGTTACTAATTCTTTAATGTACAGTTTTTTACTGTAGGTTTTTTTTTAAACTAAATAAAACTTATACCGAATCGTCAATTATTAATGCTTTTTAGGATCATTAAATTATTTACAAAAAAAGAAGCAAGTCTTAAAATAAAAACATTGAAACTTCTTCAATCCTTGCAAATTCTATTAAAAGGCTTTTAAAATCTTATTAAATGTTTTTTATACCCTTTAAGATATTATAAAATCAAGAGCTTTCAAAAGCCCATAAAACCATGAAAATCTTTGGAAATCTTATTAAATCCGTTGAAATCCTTTAAAAATATCCTGGAAACTTTTTCAACATCCTAAGTCTTGAAATATCTCATAAAATCCTTGTAAATCTTCTGAAATTATAGGAAATTCTTTAAAACCGCATACAAGTTTTGGAATTACTTAACATTTTTAGACTCATTGGAAATTCCTTCAAATTTTCTAAACCTCTTGAAAATTTTTTGTTATCCTTAGAAATACCCTAAAATGTTTCAAATAATTTGGAATCTTTAAAAATATCTTGAAACTTTTTAGGCGCTAGAGAATTATTGGGAATATTTAAAAAGCCCTTCAAGTTCTTCGAAAAGTCTTTAAAACTTTTGAAATATATTCAAACTTATTAAAAATATTTTTAAGTTTCTCAAATCCTTTAAAATCTCTCAATTCTTGTTAATAAATTCCTTGAAATCCATTAAAATATCAAATCCTTGGAAATCCGGTAAATTAGATTAAATCTGATGATATCCCTTGAAATATGTCGAAATATTTGAAGTCCTTAGAATTACTAAGTTCCCCGAAAATCGTATTGAATCTATTAAAAATCCTTAAAAACATTTGTAAGTTTTGAAAATGTCCTGAAAGCCCTTGAAGTCTTTTTCAATATTCTGAAATCTTATAAATTCTGTAAAATTCTTTTAAATCTTCCGAAAATTAAGGAAATTTTTATAAAACATAATTTAACCAAAGTATTTGAAAATATCTTTAAATATTAAAAATTCTACGAAATCCCCTGATTTTTGTGAAATGGTGTCTGGAAATTCTCTAGATTCCTTTGAACTATGTTGAAATCCTTTTAAAACACTGAAAATTTTTTAAATTAATGAACTCTTTCCCGAAAATTGTGGGTAGAATGTCTTTGAGGCAAGAGATTCAAAGGAAAGGAACTCGAAAACGTCTGCTTAATTTGTTTGATAAGTCAATCAATTAAAAAAGATTTAATTATAATATTAAACATTTTTAATTTAGAAGAATTTTAATCATTTTTTAGAGGCCCCTCTGAAATATTTATATTTAATTTATGTGAAACTGCGTATTAAATAAATTTTATCTTCATAATTTTGAGACTTTCGTGAACAATAAATAAATCAAATGAATTTTAATAAAAAATTGGATCCCCTTTTATTTGCCTTTTTCAAAAATAAAAACCTCATATTTCTAATTTTCTTCTATTTATAGAATAATTCGGAATTGCGTTTTCAGCATACTTTTTCTTCAAAAAGGTACTATTTATTTCGTATCTGAATAAACAATTTTTTTCTGAAATAATAATGATCGTGGTCGTTGCTACTTTTCTATTTGACTCTAGTTTTCGCGCCTCCAATTTCAGCAAAAAGTTCCACGTGCGGAAAAAAACGTATCCTTTAGCGAAACTTCGTCATTCCTGTTTGCTGGCGAAACCAATGATCCAACGACGTCGGCTTAGAGAAGTTTTAATCGGTGGTCGTCGCGACGTTTCCTGGCGTCTCGTTTCTGCCAACAGCGTTCGTCACAATTTTTTGTTCCGTGATAGAATGAATCCAAACATTCTGCCATGGTCCATTGATTGCCAATCCATTATATCATTCGTTTTTCTCAGATTCAGTTTTCATGCAGAACCTCAGATTGTTTATCAAATAAAAAAATTTTTTTTTACAATTTTGGAAAAGAATGTAAAATAATACTCATCTTTAACCAGAAGTACTGAGTATTAAGTTTTATCAAAGACTTTAAGACTTTTATTCAAAATTTGAAGTTTTATTAAATAAGAGTTTGTAGCATACAGGAAATCCTTTAAAACCTGTGAAAGTCCTTGAATTCTTTCCCACCTGGCCAAACCCGAAATCTTAAAAAAATTTTGCTGGTGGTCTTCGAGCTTGTATTTTCTTAAAGAAAAAATAGGTTTCTAAAGTTGCTCACTGCTGAATGAAAAAAAATGTAAAATTGTTTTTCGGTAGCTTTTATTTAATTTCTTATTTTTAGCTTTGTTTAAAAGCAGAAAAACACTCTTAAAAGAATCTTTCATTTTGGCACGGTGAAAATCACGAAGATATAATCGAAAATATTTTAAAGCTTCTCATTTATTCCCGATTTTTTTTTAACTTTGACAACAATTTGTTTGAAAATTTTGAAACCTAATAGTTGTTTGCTTTCAATATATTGAAAGTGAATTCAAGTCCGTGTATAATAAGCTTTTACTGATATAAATTAGTTGAAATTTGACTAAGTTATGTCACACTGTTTATTGTTAGGCCCTAGGTAGGGAAAACCTGGAAATCAGGAAAAATTCAGGGATTGTTATTAGTCAGGGGATTTTAGGGATTTAAAAAAAAATCTTTCAAGAGTGAGAAAAACTTTTATCAGAGGTAATTTGAATAACTGTAAAGAATAATTAATTTTGAATTTTTTATTTTGATTATATGTTAAAAATGTAACAACATCAAAATTCTGATCTTTGCATATTAATAGACAAGGAAAATTAAAAATTAGTCAAGGAAAAGTTAGGGCAATTTGAAAATGAAAATTGGGGTTACCCTCATATACTGATCTCGTTCGTCATTTATTTGCCTTGTATTTATATTTCGTTTTTTAGTTGCTTCCTCTTAACCTTTAAACATTCAGTTGAGAATTTTAATATTTGTTTACAAATTCAACAATTTATTACTTTAAAAATAACTATTCTGGTAGAAAATTCAATTACTTGGTGGAAA
The DNA here is from genome assembly GCF_010883055.1 of Belonocnema kinseyi. NCBI lineage: Eukaryota > Metazoa > Arthropoda > Insecta > Hymenoptera > Cynipidae > Belonocnema > Belonocnema kinseyi. Next base: position 27,578,372 of record NC_046664.1, read on the forward strand.
ATTAAAACTAATTTGTTAAAATATCATACTTTTTGTTAAAGTTTCTTAGTTTTCCTTTTAGTTGAGCCTAACTACTTCTTCAAATATTCTTTTTTTGTTTGAAAAATTAACTTTTTAACTGCAAGAGTAACTATTTAATTTTTGGTTGTAAATACAATTTTTAAATTGAAAATTCAAATACTTGTCTAAAAGTTGAACCACTATGTTAAAAATGATTTTTTTTTTCTTGAAAATTCATCTTTTCCGTTGAAGATTCAGCTTTTTTTTAATCCTGCGCATTTTTCTTAAATTTTTATTTTTCAGAAGAAAATTCGTTATTTTATTTTGATCACTTATTTTCGTAGGTTAAAAGTTCATTTAATTTTTTCATTTTCGTTGAAAAAATGAACTTTTGTTTGAAATTTCGTCTCATTAGTGAAAAAATTAAACTATTTTGTTAAAAATTTCCCTTTTCTGTGGGTATTTAATTTTTTCAGTTAGCAGTTTAAATATTCATTTGAAAATGAATATATTTTGTTAAAGATTTGTCTTTATAATAGAAAATCAATCTTAGTAGTTGAAAATTCGTCGTTTTATTTCAGAATTCATTTTTATAGGTTGAAAATTTAACTATTCGTTTCGAAATTTAAGTTTTGAAAATTTATTATTTTATATATTTTATAGAAAATTTGTTCTTTTGGATAGAATATTCATCTTTGTTCGTTAAAAATTGAAATATTTTCAAACAAAATTTAATTGCTTTGTTGAAAATGCAACAATTTTTGGTTGACGCTTATCTCTGTTTTTGAAGATTCAACAATTTGTTTAAGCATTGAACTATTTTGGCTGGAAATTTAACCGCTTTATTGAAAATTGGTTCTTTTGGATTAAAAAATCTTTCATGGTAGAAAAGCATATTTTTTATTGAAATAAATAAATCTATTTTTCAGTTTTAGTTTGAACTTGTTTAATTCCGTTTATGAATGGTTCTATTTTAAAGAAGGTAAAATATTAAAATTCTGGTTTTTGAATATTACTGAACAGAGAGAAATTCAAACTAAAAATTCGATATCTTAGTCAAATTTTAACCAATCCTAATAAAAATAAAAAAAAGTTCAATGTGCACAGAATTAAACTCGCTTTGATTATACTAGCAGCAAAAGTAGTAGTATTGTAAAATATATAATTAAATTTTTGTTGCATTATTTTTATTTACTCTAGATTTTCAATTTCTATCATGTTTTGTAAAAAATATTTTTCACTGTAAAAAAAGGTATCTGAAAATTTTTTGTTAACCCTGAAAAAGTACTGAAACTTTTACTAAGAATCAATAAGAAACCCTATTTAAAATTAATTAATTCTAAAATCGATAAAAACTCTACCATTAGGAAGGAGAAGATCTAGAAATAAATTATTTGAACCTTGAAGCATTAAAAACTATAAAATTTCAAACTTTATTTATAATTAAAGTATTCTTAAATAAAAATATTGAAGCTTAGTCATTAAAAATTAATAATTATGAAATTTCGTATCACACTTTTTAAAATTCACTCAGTTTAATCTAAAGTACGAAATTAATTAACAAATCGAAAATGAATGATGAAGCAATTCCATCTACACATATAAATGTGGATTTTTCAAAGCGTCATAAATTCTTTCTGAGAATTTTTTCAAGATATTCAGAACATGTTTCGGACAATTAAAAAGAAAATTGATCTTGTTTTGTGATTTTTTAATATTTTTTCCACCTTGAAACCTGTCACGACCAGATTTCCCAAAGTTTAATAATTTATTCCTGCGCATTTTTTCAAAGTTATTAAGAATGGGCTTGAGAGAATTAAAAAAAAGCATTCAATCTACTTTTATTGTTTTAATTTTCTTTATGTTTGCACTTAATTAAATTAAATTGTCCAAATTGTCATAAATTCTTCCAAACAATAATTAATATTTATCCCGAAGTTGTTTGTGAGAAAATAAAAAAAACTTAACATTTTAAAAAATTTTTTTCGATCTCTGATTTTCGTTTGAAGAACTTGTTGTATATCCTCCAAAATTTCTTACGGAAATCAACTGTTTGAATCAGTTCGAGGTATTTTTATTTTCTTACTTCTTCAGTTGTTCAGTGATCCAGTCAATATATGAAGACATTGTCACAATAAATTTAAAAGAACGGATTTTTAGGCTATTGCTGTTTGTTAAAAACTTTTCTGTGATTATGTGAGTTCTTTTATTTTACTGAATACAATGATGGACTTGTATCTTTATTGCTGGAGTTTGTTGCTTCATTTCCTTGGCAATTTTTCCAATATTTTTTTTTTCATTGATTATCCTCGAAAAATTTTATCTGAACATTAGAGAATCACTGTTTGAATCGTTTACAGTTTTTCTAATTTGATTTTCATGTAGGTGGAATGGATTCTTTTCTTGCCACAGAGCCTATGTTTTAAAAATTAACTATTAATCTACCAGCATCAAAAAGTAACTCAATGAGTTAAGAGTTTATCGATTCTTTCTTAATTATTAAAAAAGGAAATCAACGAAAATGAAAATCAACGTAGTGGAAATCACTGTGCGCTGTTACTCAGTCGAGTATATTGCGCAATATTATGCATTACAATTGGAAACGATTCAGGCGGCCTTGAATGTTAAGCTTTCGATTCGCCCAATTTAGCAACAAGGTCAGTGCGAGGCAACCCCGAAACTGTTCCTAAACCGAGAGTTGGGTGTACTTTTAATGATTGCCTTTGATATTTATACATTGTAAACGCAAAAGCAAGTCCTATCGGTAATTAAAGCCTTTTGAATTGATTTACCGTTTCATTTGGAATTGATAGAATCCTTGGAATAAATACATTTTCGCATGTCGCACTTTCAATAATTATTGTCGCTTCTATGGCATTTGTTCCCAATGATCTGATCACATTCGGGTTCCATTACATAATTTTAGGAATCGAGATTCCTCAATAACATGATATCAATTTAAAAATATGTGGAGGAAATCCCACTAGATCCAAAGAATTCAGAAATTTTGTTGAAAATTCTGTTGCAGGTTCAGGATCGCACGTAGTATCTATGGATTTGAATTCTTGATTTTTATTCAGGATCATATCCGAAATTTGGAATTGGTAGTATTCACTCTATCATTCTTCGAAGCAAGAATAAAAATATTATTTTGAAGGATTATCATTATTATAGAATACGAAATTTATATTCGAAATTTTCCCGATAAGCTTGATTCTTTGGCATGAAGACGCAATAAATTCGATGAATGCGCAAAGAAAATAATTGCTTCGATGTAAGTAAGAATTGGTATCTATAAAAAAAACAGAAATTTCTAATTTAAGATTAAAAAAAAATTCGATAATTTCTCAAATTTTATTACATTTTTTTACATATAAGCGGAACATTTTTTATTTTAGGAATTTAAGGTTAATAAGACATTTTTTTAAACAAGGTTTTCAAAAAATTCATAAAAAATTAATTGAAAATTTGATAGTAAAGAAGAAAGAATTTTTCAGAAGATTAAAAAAAAATCAAATTATATATGATCTGTAGGAAAATAAAATATCACGGAATTTGACAATAAAGAGAAAAAGTTTATATTCCATAATTTTTCATTCAGTAAAAATTTTGTTACTACCCGGGAAACGCCGTGAACGTTTCTGCTAGTATATAAATAATTTCAACATAAGATAAATTAAATACTATACAAATTATAAATAGATACCGCTATTTAATTAAATTTCAAACAAATTTTTAGCATGTTTTCAAAATTGTATAACTTCATAAATTATTTTGTCCACTTATACATGACTGCGATTAAAAAAACAATAGAAAGATATCAAAACCTGCAAGATAAGACCCTTCCTCTTTAATATCATATGCTCTACCCCATGGACCGAAATATCGATTCGTTGAATGTTACCCTAACGTTCCGAATTACCCCTACATAGGGAAAGTCAGTGACGTCACGAAGAATATCCCCTTCAGTAGGTCACTAGGTCTTTTTTCAAGGCCCTTTAAATGTTTTTTTAATTTTCAGATAAATCGGTTGCTGAAGGTAATCTACAAACTAGGTGAGAATTTTAAGAGAGAGAGAGACAGAGAGAGAGAGAGAGAGAGAGAAGGAGTTCAAAGCAATATTTAGGCTGTCTTATTATGAGATAAATTTCGTATAAAATATTTTTAAAGTTGTTTTTTATTTAAAAATAAATAATCATAAAAAAAATTTGCAGATGCCGTTTTGTGGGAATTTATCCAATTTATGCGAAAGTACACAGAATTAGTGGGGAAACTTTTTTTAAATGATGTGCAGCTGTATAAGTTATTAAAAATTGTTTACTATTTTTATAAACAAATTAATGAACAAAAGTTAGATTTTGAGCAAAAATGATATATATCTACTTCAGATGTGTACTTTTAAGTGAAAATTTGAGGAAAAAAACAATTGGTATGACTTATAAGAAATAGAGACCATTTCTTAAATGTTTAAACAAATTGTGTAAACAAATGCATAAATTTGTTATTTGGAAATAGATTTGTTTTGTTTTTAATTCAATAAAAGGAGCTCTTCTTTTTAAATCAACTTCACATGTATTAAAAGAACCGCTTGTTATGATACTTCGTTATAAAAAATAATTTATATATTTTTAAACAAATTCATTGTTTCGCTATTTTTCAACATATAGATTTCGTTTTTTTCAAAGAAATAAATTCCTTATGTCTTTCTATAGCTCTCTGTAGTTATTTTTGATCAATTTTAAAAAATTAGTAATTGTGGTTAAAAAAGTAATAAACAAATGCCTAATTTGGCCATATTTCAGTAGAAAAATTTGCTTTCTTTACAACAATCAATTAAATGTGTATAACCAATGGGCCTCTACTGTAATATTTTGCTGTTAGACAACAATTCATAAATTTAATTTTTAATTTTTTTAATAAAATTTTTTTTAAATTTTAATTTTTAATTTAATTTAATAAAAAAATTACTCTGACGCCGTTTTTCAATGAAAACAGAATATTGTGTGAATAGTAAAAATGGGCTTCCGGATAATACAGCATTATAACAGAGAGACTTTGTTTAAAGATTGTAGTGGATTTCATAAAAAACAATATGGTGGTTCCATTAAAAAGTGCTGCAGTGTATTTTGTTTATTAAATTTCTTTAAAAATCATGACTTTTTGTCTGACAGCAAATTATTCACAGTGAACGTTCATAGGTTATACACATTTATTTAATTTTGTTAAAGAAACTAAATAAAGTATGCATTTGTATGTTACATTTCTTAACAACAAATACGAATTGTTTAGTATTAATAAAAAATAACTATAGAGAGACAGTAGCAAGACATTAAAATTTTATTTTTCTGACAAAAACGAAAGCTATATGTTGAAAAATGGCAAAGCAATGGATTTGTTGATTTAACTTGCTTAAACAAATGGAAATTTTATTTTCTAGTAGTGTAATATCGAAAGGTATTATAAACCTATCTGAAGTTTATTCAAAAAGTAACGAATTTCTTTGACTCAAAAATGACAATATTATGCATTTGTTAATTAATTTTGTTTAAAAAAATAACGCTTATTGTCTGAAATCAAAGAATCGCACAAAAAAGCTATAAGCAGGATATTGATGGTCCTTGCTGTTAATAAAAAGAAACGAATCTGTTTAACAATAACGAAGTAGGCATTTGTTTATAAAATTTGTTTAAACAATAAAAAAAATGGTTTCTATTTTTTTATAAGTCAAATCGAGTTTTTTTCTTCATATTTTCACTTAAAAACAGACATCCGAAGTAGCTATATATCATTTTGACTAAAAATCTAACTTTTGTTGATTTGTTTGTTTATAAAAATTGTAAACAATTTTTTTAAATATCTGATACTGCTAGACATCATTCAAGACAAGTTTCGCCACTAATTTCATAAGCTTTAAATTAAAAAAAATCAAAAGCGGTTCAATAGTTGGTGCTAAAAGATAATTTTCTGCGGACACCTCATTTGGCCGCGCTGTGCGCTAGTTACTTAATTTTCTATTTTAAAAAATTTTTATTTATGATTAGCCATTATCTTTCAAATTAAAATATTGTAAAACATGTTGATTTTTTGTTGAAAAAATATTTTTTTTACTTGAAAGTTCCACTAATTCTTTTCGGTAGAAGTATAATCTTCTTGGTTAAAAATTCATCCATTTAGTTGAAAATCTATCTATTCTGTTGAAAATTAATATTTTGTTGGTTAAAGCTTTATTTGAAAAAACTAAAATTTAACTATTCATTTGAAACTTTAAAATTGATTTTTTCCAGTTGAAATTTCTTTCTTTTTTTTTTGCAGAAATTTAAAAAATATTTTCAAATGTAAATATAACTGTTCTAATTATCGTGGAAAAATTATATTTTCAGTTGAAAATTCATTTATTTTGCTGATAGCCTTTTTGTGCAAAAATTTAATTTCTTGATTCAAAATTTAACTATTGGGTGACCCCTTTTTTTCAATATTTAGTTAAAACTAACTCCTTTTATTTAAAATTTAACACTTTTAATAAAAATATTTTTTTTTCAAGTTATTGTTTTACTGACTGTAAATGAAACTATTGTATTTTTCTGGAACATTCATACTTTTTAGCTAAGAATTCTTTTATTTTGTTTAAAACACGTATCCGTTGGTAGAAAATTGATAGTTTTTCTTTTAAAATTACACTTTTCATTTAGGAAGTTCGTTTTTTTCTCTTTTAAAATGTTACAATTTTGTTAAAAATGCAACATCTCTATGTTTTAATAAACGTGGATTCACTATTTTACGCAGTAAAAATTTCGTTACAGCAGATCTTCTAATTATAATCCTTCTTACGTATTTTTCGAATGACCCCTTAAACAAATCTGTATGGCTTTTGCCACTGAAGGATTTTCCTCATAAAGAATTAAAAAGTGGTCAGGGAAAAGTCATGAAAAGTTAGGGAATTTTAAAATTGGGAATTTGTAACAATTCTGTTCGTTAAAAATGAATAATTGGATTTGCATCTTTTTTGTCGCCTGGTCTTATAATTACAGTTATCAATACTTTGCTTTAATATTTATTTAATTCTGAAGTTGTAAAAAAATTACTCTAGCTCCGCTGGGATTCGAACTCAGGTCTTCCGTGTGTCTAAGCTACGGAAAGAACAAGATTCATTTTTCAGATTCATTTTTCATTGTTCACTACAAGCCATTTCTGGCATGATCATTAGAATTGTAAGAATCAAATTTCTTCGTACGTGTGTTATGTTCAAATAATTTTTTTGTATGCTTAACACTATTTTATACAGGAACATTTTTTTTCAGAACGAAAAGAATCGATGGGACAAAGGAGGACTTGTGGCAGTTTTTACTTCTAGCCGGATTAACAAAATCGTTTATTATAGTATCGATCTACCAGACGAAGAATGGGCGGAGGACTATTCCGTGGAGCCGAACAAAACGATCGATTCTAAGAACCCGCAGAGGATTCGATTACAATGTCAAGCCTCGATTATGACCGGAAAAAAATTTATGCAACATGGGCTGTCAACCCGCGGGCAATGAGAGCGAGACAAAAAATCACGATGGCTTATAATACGTGATGCCGAATAAGTAAATAGCCAGGTTAGTAAAAAAGATGACACCAGACCGGTATTGTTCGAAGGAAACCGATTCACGGAATTCACTCAGCGGGTGAACCGACTTTGAGATTACGTGATTTTCTCTTCTCATCTTCATTGTCTGTCCTTCAAGCCTTTCATGGATTTTTAAACTTCCTGGAATATCGATGAAAGGATTTCGTGCAGGAGGGGAAGGTCCAATCAACGGAAACTTAGTTTTGATCGTAATATTCCCCGACCTCGAGGAATAAATGATAATTACCATAAGCAATTTCAGTGAACGGTGAGTTTACTGCGGAGTACCGAAGAAAAATGAAAAATGATTTGTGAAAAGGGTATATTGAAAAAAAAAGATTTGTGAAAAGAGTATATTGAAAAATTAGTAGGCTTAAGCCTACAAAACATGATTTCGTACAAGAAGGGAAGGTCCAATAAAAGAAATTCCAGTATTGATCCTAATATTCTCTGGTGACGAGGATTAAATGATAATTATAATAAGCAATTTAATACAACTCTGCAGCGTACCGAAGGAACATGAAAAATTATTTGAGAAGAGAGTATATTGCAAAATCAGTAGCTTGCGCTTACATTAAGGGGTTTTATAGCCTATTAGAACGTAAATAAGTCATTTATAACCCCCCTTTTTATACTTTTCCTCCCCTACTCTACTTAAATTACTCTACTTCCCCTCTCACAATTAAACCTTCGCTTTCCTTCACCACCGTTGCTTCTTTCTTATTTTCAACATACTCTCCTCACTTACTCTTATGTTTCCTCCCAGTTTCCCTCTTTCTTCTGCTTTCTCTACCCTCATTTACTCTCAAGTCCACAACTTCTCCCTTCATTTGCTCTTACTTCCCATACTACCTCTTTCCTCAGGTATACATTTGACCTGCAACAAAATTATCCAAGAATTTAACAGTATTTTGTTTCTTCATTTCAATAATTACAGCAAAATTGAAGCCTTCAGATTTAGTGAAGTTTCGGCCCAATTATAAAATTGCTGATGCTTGTCTATAATAATACTTGATCTATGGAAATACTTCATGGAAATTATAAAAAACAAGAATTGCACTATAAAATTTGAATGTGGGACGCTAAGGTGCAATTTACGTTTGGACTTTATTTGAATTTAATTGTTTCGTTTTCAATATTTTAGAGTGAAAGATTTTGCATAGCACTTCAATATCTGTCTTGATTCGACAATTTGTTTTCACAATGAAACAATCTTTGAAACTAGAAGCGCTTAAGCTCTAAATATTTTAATTCCAATTAAAGTCATGTTGGAGTTTAATTTAATGCGATTCAATGGCTTTTCAATTCAAAACCAAGAATTGAAAACTAATCTCGATCAAAAAATAAATCCCTTGTCATGAAAATGATCAAAGGAAATTCCCGACGTACCAAACACCTTTTATGGAAATTAAATCACAAGCAAAAGCACTAGGCAAACAACGCAAGAGACGCATGACGGGCAAACCGAGGAAACTGCGCGGTGCTACGGAAAGCGTTCACTGCGCATTTACAGATTTTCAGTGCGTGTCAACGGAATTCTATAAGCCCGTATTCTTAATTCTTCAGCCGCTTTTGTGAATTCCTTTTCTCAAAAAAGATTTGACCCTGCTTAAAAAAATTAATTTAATTTTCTCTACTATCAGGGTGGCGACTTGACCAGGAATTTAATTAAAATACCGGAAAATTACATCTGACCGTGTCAAAGTTAAAGTTTTAATTATTTTAATAATTTTGGTGCATTTTTTTATACGGAGCTATTTTGCGGTTATGGACTTATTTACTATTTTATGGTTATGGATCTTAAATTTGTCAGATTTATCTTTGTTTACTCTGATTGAATTATAATTTATTATTGTTCAAGAGTACTTATTTTTGTTGACATTAGTTAGTAGTTGTTCTCATACATCTAAAAAGGTTTTATTGCTATATGAAATTTAAAATATACCTGAAGATAAATAATATTATTAAACTCATTTGTTCACTTGAAACTGCAATTTAATGCACTTAATTTAACCTACAAAATTTAACAATTTTATCTTAAAAACCCGAGAAATGATCGCTTGCTTCCTATTAATATAAAAGAGAGTTTATCATACGATTTAAAAAATGTAACGTTCCTTGAGTCTTATTTTGAACCTTTTTTAAACATTGTTCGTTGTGACCTCATCTCTTTTTAGTTAAAATTTGCATTATACTTTGTTTTAAAACTCTTTTGTTAAAAATTAATTTTTTTGGTTGAAGATTCATTATTTTAATTTGAAATTCATCTCTGGTTGAAAGTGTAACTATTTTTATTAAATTGATATATTGCATTTAAAAAATAATCTTTCTTAAAAATTTATTTACTCTGTAGAATATTCGTCTTTTTTGTAGAAGATTATTTGTTATTTTTGAAAATTTATCTTTTCGGAGTTATATTGAACTATTTCAATGAAAGAATTATTACTTTAATTAAACATTCATTAGTTTGTTAGAAAATTAATTTCTATAAATTACAATTGAACTGTTCTATTTTTGGTTAAAAATTGACCTTTTCTAGTGACAAAATTTAAAAAATTAGATGAAAATTTGTATTTTCAATTTTAAATGTCACTTTTTTGTTAATGATTTCCCTATTTTCTTAAAAAATCGATTTTTTAAAATAATAAATTACCTTTTTCTTTGAAAGTTAATTTTTTTATTCTTCTTTCCTATTGAAAATTAAAATATTCTTGTTAAATAGTTATCATTTTAGTTGAAAATTCATCATTTAGATTGTCTATAAACGTACATGGTTGAAAGTTAAAATCTGTATTTAACAATTAATATTTTTATTCTTAAAGATTCATATTTTAATTAAACCTTCATCTCTTTCGTTGAACACTAATTTTTTACGTGATATATAATTATTCAATTTTTTAATGAAAAATTATCCTTTTGAGTTGAAAAATTTTTTTTTTGTAGAAATTAACCTTTTTCAAAAATTCAATTATTCTATTTAAAGAAACATGATTTTAGTTGAAATTTATCTTTCTGGTTGAAAATTCGACATTTTAGTTTAATATTTACAATTTTATTTGAAAAATCTTCCTTTTGTGTGAAAATGTAACTATTTTTCTAACAGTTGTTTTTTTGTTGTTGGAAGTAATTTTTTAACAGTAAATTTAACTTATTTCAATTGAAAATTCCATAATTGTAGTTGAAAATTCAGCTGATTGGTTCAAAATTAATTTTGTAACTTAAAATCCAATTAAGTTTTGTTTGAAAATTTATCTTTTTTAAAAAGAATTCATTTTCTTGTTTGAAAGTTCATCTATTTCAGTTAAAGATTCAAGCTTTTAGTTAAAAACTCGTTTATGTGTTATTTAAAATTAATTTCTTTAACTAAAAATGTTTTCGGTTGAAGTTTGTTATTTTTTTTATTTCAGCATCAAAATAAGTCAGTGAAAAATGTATTTAGTTTTTAAAAAAATTTGTTTTGTTAAAAATCCGGTTATTTTAGTCAAAAATTAATTTTTTTTTAATTGAAAGTTTAACTATTCCATCTTTTTGCAGAAAATGATATTTTTTATTTGAAACTTTAAGTATATTTTCAAAATTCGTTTATTTTTCAATGTTTTGCTCTGTTGTGTTAAAGGATGTTTGGAATGAACGTCAGGGATTAAAAGAAATCTTTCGTTTTGCGTCAAAAATTAATATGCTACTTTTAGTTGACCGGAAAAATTGAAAAACTTTATCCGGAAAACCCGAGAAGTGACCGGAAATTTAAAATCATCCGCCGAATCGCCACCTTGACTATTTAATCAAATTCGCTGAAATCTCATTAGATTTTTCTCTTTATCCAGGAGTCTCAGGATAGTCCAATGAGCTACACACTAAGAAATATTAGATTGCTGCGCGGTAAGTCTGAAGAAAATTCTTAGAGGAACTCTTGGAAAACTCGAAGCAATCTAGCATTCGTGACAAATCTTGGAAATCTTTGGGTAGGTGTGGGCAGAGGGAGGGGGTGTTGAACATTCCGACATACGCTGCTACGCATGGAACGAACAGCCGAATGAATCCGAAATCTGCCGAGTTTAGTCCAGTCGGAAATCTCGGATCTCCCGGCAATCTGAATGAAATGTTAGAAATCTCTATAAAAACTAAATACAGATTGCCGCCATCACAGTTTTAAGATTTTCAGATTTTCAAGTGAGTAGCCCCCCGGGATAGTCACTTAAAATTAAATCGACTATTTTTTTCGAGTGCTAAAATCAGTAATGCATAAAATTTCAGAATAGTTATGTGAAAGAGTGGCAGGTCTCAATAATTGCTCATCGATCTTGGAGAATGAAGCGAGGCGAGTGCATTGCAGTGAGGGAATTTCTTACCCCAGATATCGATTCCAGGCTTTTCCCGGACAGGATGGTGGCACTAAGAACCCGTTGGGGTGAGACTGGCCGCCAGAGGATACCGGGGTGTGAGTGAGTGTTCTTTGCCAAGGCAAGGGGCAGTATCGACAAGCATTACTTTTATTCCGTGTCATTTGAGCTCACACTCTGACTCCGGAGACGCAATAGATTTTTCTCAAAGTGGTTTCATGGCCTCTGAACATTTGCAGAGCGCCTCGCGGTGAATCCCGTGCGGTTATTCGTGAACGAGAGTCGCGAATTCTTATGCCCGGAGTCTTATGCCCTCGTAAATTCGCAAGCGCCGAAGGCCGCAACTACTTGTTTACGAGTCGCAGAAATCCCAGGGAACCGCAGCAAAATATACATTTTGCTTAGGAAGAACATCTGGAATAAAGAATACGTGAACGATATTTTTAACACAATTTATCACTTTGGAAAAGTCCTGGCACTGTAAATATTTTTTAAACTTTGAACGTATTTTTCATCCAAGCAATGGTGGAATAAGTAATATTTTAATGGGCTATGTCTTAAGTGATTTTTTTAAGATTAAAAATAGGGATCTCAGTTCGTTTCTTTCCTTACCTAATCTTTTTTTTTCTTCAAACTTAAAAAATTCCACCAAACACCTGAAATCGAGAATCTAGACTTTATTGTGCCTGTGTCCCCCCTTTTTGTTACAGATTATCGATCAATTAATTATACTTTTTTAAAAATAAATATACTTTAGACAGTAATATTAAAATTTCATTTAAAGTTTTTACATTCTTAATATTTCGAAGCAAAATTAAAAGTAGATCAGCTTTTAACATAGTAATTGAGTTTTCGATCAAAATGGATTAATTCTCAACGACAAAATGTAATAGTCGATGTGTAAACCAAAAATATTTTATGTTTACATCAAAAGTAGCTAATTAATCCCAAAATGACAACTATTCAAGTAAATAGTTTATTTTCAACCAAACTATTGAATTTTAAAAGCAAAAATATGAATTTTCTACAAAAAAGGTTCGTTTTCATACCGTTCATAAATTTTTTTACTGAAAAAGTTTAATTTTCAACGCAAAAAGACAAAGTGTTAACAAAAAAGGAATGAAATTTAACCAAAATTTTCAATTTTTAACAAAATAATTAAATATTTAACCAACCCTGACTAAATTTTTTTAACCAAGTAAGAATAACTAAACCGTTTCATTTTTAAACCAAGTAGATTATTTTCAACAAAATAGTTGAATTTTCAACCGAAAAATATTATTCACTTAAGAAAGAAAAAAAATTGAATCCAATTCTTGAATGTTATGTCCAAAACTAATGGAATTAAAAAAATTAGAATAGTTGAAGTTTTAAACCAAAAATACGATTTCTGAACAAAATCGTTGAATTTTTAACCGAAAGGATTGTCTGCCAAATAAGAAAAAAAGCTTAATCAAATTGTTGAACTTTCAAGTATAAAAATAAATTTTTATGCAAAACTGTTAAATTTCCGAACAAAATTATAAATTTTTAACAAAAAAGTTCATATTTAGCCAGATAGTTTCATTTTGTTAAAAAATGGGTATTTTTAATCCAGAAAGATAAATTTTTAATATACTAGTTAAGCTTTTAATGAAATAGTAGAATTTTCAACCAAAAATGATGATTTTTTGACAACATTGTTTAATTTCTAATAAATTATTACATTTTTTAAAATAAATTAGTGACATTTTTAGTCAAAAAAGATGAATTCTCAAATAAGTAGTTACGTTTTTGACCGAAAAAGATTAAGTTGTCTACAAAAAGAGATAGATGTTTCAATAAAAACTACAGTTTTTCAACAAAATAGTTAAATTTTCAACCAAAAAGTATTTTTTAGCCGAGAAACAAAAAAAGGATAAACTACATTGTTCAACTTTTACACCAAAATATTAATGCGCTACAAATATGTTGGCTTTCCAAACAAAAAAGTCCAATTTTTAGCCAAATATTTGAATATACTAACAAACAGGCGATTTTTCATCCGAAAAAGACCAATTATATAATAAATCAATTTTATTAATTTATAAATTTTCAATTAGCATGATGAATTTTCAAGCAAAAAAAGAGATTTTTTAACAAAGTTGTTGAACTTTTCACCAAATAGTTGAATTTTAAAACTAAAAAGTATGAATATTCAACAAAATTGTTGAATTTTTAGCCAAATAATTAAACTTCTAGTCAAGCAATAAAATGTACCAAAAATGAAGAATTGTTTACTAAACAGTCGCATTTTTAACTAAAAAGGTGACTTTTACACTAAAAGAAATTATTTTTAAACGAAACTGAAGAGTTATTAGCTAAATAATTGATTTTTCAACCGAAAAAGGTTGTTCAGACAAGCAAGAAAAATAATGTCAACTTAATTGTTTATATTTGGAGCTAAGAAGTCAGTTTTTTAACAAAACTGAATTTCCGAATCAAACTGTACTGTACTGTAAAAGAATACACTAGAAAATGTATAAGAATTAGGTATAAAAATCTGTCTCCGAGTATTTTGAAATTGTTTTTTTTTGTCTATTTTTTAATCTTAGATCTTCTAGAAAACTTGCTATTTTCGAAAATTATTTCAGGAAGGTACTTAGAACAAAGGAAATCCTGGTAAAGTTTTAAAGTTTTAGTAATAATCGTTCAGAAATTAGAAGATGAAAAAGTAAACAAAATGTCATGTCATCCAACTATTCCTAGCTACAAATTAAAAATGAAGAATTGCGAAATAATATAAACCCGAGTTCTTAAATATTTCAGATTCCTATATATCGCTTATATTGAGTTGAAAAAAGTAAGAAATTATAAGAGTAACGGTCATCTTACAAAGATTTAATTATAGTGAAAACTCAATTTATACATCTTTATTCTAAGTAAAAGTTAATAATTATAACTTTTTTCAACAAATATTTTTGATAAAATTTTTAGGAATACTTCACATAAATTTATAAAAATAACAAATCAGAGGATGTTTCAAAACGCTAAACTCGAAATAAAACAGATCGATGAAACAGCCATTTTTTCCATAGTTTAAAATATTTTTATCTGTTATACATATATTTTAATAAATATTTCAAAACTTTTTTTTATCATAGCCGCATGTCCTATCTCGCAATTGTATTGTATTTGTTATTCTTTTGGGGTTATCCTCAAGTAATAAAACATATTTTAGGCTATTAACAGATTTGTTTATGTTCGGAAATTTCATTTTCTAAAATGTGAATTAAAATATGTTTCTCCAGAAGAATAGTGGGATAAATAATGAAAAAATGTTGAGAAATTTATTTGTTAGGTTTTTTCTCGAATGATTATTTGTTGTTATGAGTAATAATAATCTTAGTTTTAGCATGAGCAAAAGGACGACAAGGTTGGGGTACATGAAGGCGAATCATATGACCGTGGAATTGTATAAAGATGAAAAGTTAATGCCGATGGACTGGAAGGCGGCATCGGGGTGCCCTAACCTTCAATCACTGGGGCTCTTATGACCCCTGCCACGATCCACCAGGGAAAATTCCGGCGATCATGGAGCATGTGACATCAAATATGCAGCGCGGTCGAATCTACGGTTATGTCCTATATGAACGGAAAACGACGGCGCGCCGCCCCCTCTTCCGTTTATGGGAGTCAGTTTGTCAAGGGTTGATACCAACTTAGTAAAAGGGCTATTTGATTTCAAAAAGACACCCTTTCATATGAGACCGAATTGATTTTCATCACAGTTTGTTATCCATACAGATTCATATCATGATTAAACTTTTAAAATTTACCGTTACCAAACATTGAGTTTATGGTTAGAAAGGATTATTATGTAGGCAACGATGCGTTATATCTTCATGGCCATTTATTTTCTCCATGAAGAAGTGTCTAAGAATGGCCCTTTTAGACGAAGTGGGTGTTCATCTTGGAACAGTGAAGGTGCATGGGTTAGCGTTTGCTGCTGATAATGTTGTTTACCATTAAATAAAGTATGAGAGACCGTTTGCTTGAATCCCTTTTCTTAAAAATTATTTGACGGTTTCAGAAATTCTGGACAGATGTTAATTATATGTCAGAAAGGATTGCTCGGTTTTTGAAACAATTTTTCACGAGAATTAAAAGACTTTTTTCAGTGACTTTGTTTTAGAAAATAAATTTACTTTTAACTAATATTTAATTAGGTTTAAAATTTACGAAATTTAAATTATACCAAAATCCAAATTAAAAATCCCATTTATTTCCTCTGAAGAAGTTACAGATCATCTTTGATACTTTTAACAGTTTTCATCCAAAAGTTCAATTTACTCATGAAATAGAACAGGATCATAAAATCAGTTTTTTGGACATAGAAGTAATTAAGGGTTGGAATGGTAATATTATTACCAATTGGTACAGAAAAAATACATATTCAGGTAGAATTTTAAATTTCCTTACTGCTCATCCCTTTCAAAACAAAATTGATGTAATTAAAAACTTAGTTGACAGAGCTCTAGGTTTGTCCCATTATTCATTTCACACGTGAAA
This sequence comes from Belonocnema kinseyi, assembly GCF_010883055.1. Classification (NCBI taxonomy): domain Eukaryota; kingdom Metazoa; phylum Arthropoda; class Insecta; order Hymenoptera; family Cynipidae; genus Belonocnema; species Belonocnema kinseyi. The sequence goes on from NC_046664.1 coordinate 27,594,851, forward strand.
TTTGAATATTGTTAGGAATATCCTTTTTCTGAATCATTATCCAAAAAAGTTAATTGAAAAACATATTGCAATTAGAGTTTAACAAATCAAAAACAAAGAGATTAATAATTTGTTTGTAGATAATCAGAAAGAGCTGAAGGAATATAGTTCGTTTAATACTTTTGTTCTTCCATTTTTTGGTCAAATTTCTAAAACTACTGAACTTATGTTAAAAATATTTAAAATTCATACTATTTTTCGCATTCCATTTAAAATGGATTCAGTGATAAATTTTTGCAAAGATCCTTTAGATAATTTTGAAAAGGGTGGTGTTGTATATAAGATCACTTGCACGATCTGTAAGATGAATTACGTAGGACAAACTGGCAGACTTCTTAATACTAGGATAGAGGAACAGAAAAGTGATGTTCGTTTAGGACGCTATTATAAAAGTGTTCTTGCCAGACATACAAAGACATTTGTTGATGTTGACCATGAGTTTGACTTGGATAATGTTCAAATTTTGCATAGTGAAAGTAATGAGAGAAAGAGGAAATTCATGGAAATGCTTTATATTAAAACACAAAAAAGTTATCTATTAATTTAAAAACCGACTTGGATGGGTTGAAGAAAAGTTATGCTAATATGATTAATTACATATGACGTAGCTGTTCCATGAACTCTGTTTTTCTTTTACTTTCTCTATTTATGATGTAATTGTGACAGATATTTATATTGTGTTTACAACAGATTGGCCTACTGACCTTCATTCGGTTATCAAGTATCAAAGAGAGAGCACCTGGTAATGAAAATTTATTTTAATTTATTTTTTTTATTTTCATTTTATTGTAAATTTATGACAATAAAAGTAAAAAAGACGAAAGAAAGAAAAAGAGAAGGAAGGGGATGTGGTTGGCTGCCTTCTCATTTTTCTTTTATCTTTTTTATTTCTCTGCGAAAATTTTATTTTATTTTTGTTGTTTTTTTCAGATCGTTTTTTTCAGATTACAATAGGATTTTTGGTTTTTGTTTATTCGTTGTGGTCCAAATTTGATCGTTGGATTCTTGTTTTGTTTAACAGGATTTTGCAATTATTACGTTTGTCAATGGGTGATATCAACTTAGTAAAAGTGCTTTTTGCTTTTAAAAAAGAGCCCTCTTTCAAATGAGAACAAATTGATCTTGATCAAAATTCTCCTTCCTGTTTCACCATGTTCTAACTTTTAAAATTTACAGTTACCAAACTTTCATATTATGGTATGAAACGATCATTATGTAGACAACGAAACGTTATGTACTCGGTGCTATTTATCATATCCATGGTCAAGGGTCTAGGAATGGCCTTTTTAGACGAAGGTGTGGATCTCGGGACAGTGAAGGTGCGTGGGTTAGATTTTGTAAATGATAAGGTTGTTTCACATTAAATAAAATCTGAATTACTATTTGCTTAAATCTTCTTTTTTAACATTTATCTGACTGTTTCCTAAACTCTAGAGAGGTTTTTATTACAATATTTGCCAGAGTGGGTCGCTCAGTTTTGGAAATACCTTTTTATGAGAATTTGAAGACTTTTTTCAGTGACGCTGTTTTTAAAAATGAATTTACATTTCACTAATATTTAATTAAGTTTGTTAAGGGCTGATATCAACTTAGTAAAAGGACTATTTGATTTCAAAAAAGCGCCCTTTCAAATGAGACCGAATCGATCATCATCAATATTATCTACCATGTTTTACCATGTTTGAACTTTTAAAATTTACAGCAACCAAACTTTGAGATTATGGTAAGAAAGGATCATTATGTAGGCAACGAAACGTTATGTCTTCGGTGCTATTTATCATATCCACGGTCAAGGGTTGAGGAATGGCCCTTTTATACGAACAAGTTGTGGATCTCGGGACAGTGAAGGTGCGTGGGTTAGATTTGGTAAATAATAAGGTTGTTTAAATTTAAATTACATCTGAATTACTATTTGCTTAAATCTCCCTTCTTAACATTTATTTGACTGTTTCCAAAACTCTAGAGAGATGTTTATTACAATATTTTCTAGAGAGAATCGCTTGGTTTTAGAAATACTTTTTTATAAGAATTTGAAGACTTTGTTTAGTGACTTTCTTTTTATAAATGTCTTTTCTTTTCTCCATTATTTAATTAAGTTTGTCAAGAGATGATACCAACCTATTAAAAGGGCTATTTAATTTAAAAAAAGCTCTTCCTTTTCGGATGAGATCAAACTGATTTTTATCACAATTTTCTATACATATAGATTCGCAGCATGTTCTGAGTTTTAAAATTTTCAGCTTACAAACTTTGAGTTTATGTTGTGAAAGGTTTATTATATGGGTTATGTCCTCATGGCTATTTATTATATCCATGGGCAAGAAGGTGTAGATCTTGGGACAGTGAAGGTGCGTGGGTTAGCGTTTGCGGATCATAAGGTTACTTACCATCAAATAAAATCTGAAAGACCGTTTGCTTAAATCTCCTTTCTTAAAAATGATTTGACAGTTTTTTTACACTCCGGAGAGAAGTTTATTATTTGTGAAAAAAGACTGCTTAATTTTTGAACAACTTTTTCGTGAGAATTAGGAGACTTTTTTTCGGCTGATGACTTTTTCAAGCTCTTTGTTTAGATTGATTAATAGATATTAATCAATTATTAGAATCAGAAAATTAAACTGATTAGTTAAATATAAATGTAGGAGTTCTGTGTTAAAAAACATATTTTTTGTATAAAATCAATACTTTAGTTAAAAATTCATATGCTGAGTTGAAAATTAATCTTTTATTGTTGATACTTTAAGGACTTTGTAAAAAGTTTGTTCACGTAAGTTAAATACAAATATTTTTATTATAAATTATAATATTTTTTGTATAAGATTAACTATTACATTTTGCGTTCAAAATCCATGTTTTTAGGTTCAATATTCCACTAATTGGTTGTAAGTTGAACTAATTTAATAAAAGTTAATTTTTGTTTGTTTGAAGATTCATAATCTTAGCAAACTGTTCCTGGTTTTTTTCAATTACTTTTTTTAACTAAAATGTGGGTTGAATATTCGAATGGTTTGAAAAAAATCGTCTTTTTTGTTTGAAAATTTAACACTTTGGTAGAAGATTAAACTATTTGATACAAATAAACTTCTTTGTAGAAGATTTATTTTTATTTTAAAAATTATGTTGAAAATTCGGTTTTTTTTCTAGCAAATTAATATTATGCGTTAAATGTTTGTTTATTTTGTGATAAAAATTAATTTTTTACTAAATGTCTGACTATTTAGTTTAAAGATTTAAATAATTAGTTAAACATAACGTTTTTAGTAGAAAATTTGCATTCTGGAGTTAAAAATCACTCTCTTGTTGTATACTCGTCTTTTTCGCTTGAAAATTCGACACGTTGACTGAAAAACTAAATATTTGGAGCAAAATCAAACTGTTTGTATATAATTTTACAAAAGCTTGGCTAGTCTTTATAAATTTTGGAGACAACCATTTAATCTGCTTTTTGAATTCATGAATTTCAAACCAAAAATGTCATGTTTAAATTTTCCTTTTGCTGAAAGCTTTTCTTTTAGTCTGATTGTCTTCGGGGATGGCTCAAACTGAAGTATGAAGAATATTGAGATGAAAAATAAAATTTGCTTTGATACTTTCTTTTTTTATGTAAGTGGTTAAAAAATAACAAAAATTAAGAAAACTCAGATGATTTGTTATTGATATCTCGAACGCGTGGGAAGCGTATTTGATGGATCTACATTTTCGATAATAACAACAGATAACAAATATTAACTAATTTTATATGGGATGAGCATCACCCTGATGTAGAATAAATCAACAATATCCAGTTTTTTTACCACGATAGAAAGAATAAATAAATAAAGTATAAAAAGTTTACTTCAGTTTGATTTATTTAATTTTGTTGAATAAACTACTTAGGTAGAAAATAACTTTAAATTAAGTAAAGAAAGTGTCGTCTACTATTAAAAGTGTTTCAGTTTATTTTTAGGATCCTTTTATCATTTCTTAAAGATTTTTTATTGTACTACTGAGTTTTATAAAAAAACATGCTCAGACTATGATTTTTATAGAATCTCGCCTTCCTTGCTAGAATATTTAATGGACGATAAAGGTATCACCAAAAATCAGGCGTACAAAAATGTTTACAAACCTTTTTTTAGGGTATTCTGATCTACAAAATATCAAGCATCTATTCAAACCTAGCCACGCGTTTTTTTATAATTATAACATTTCAATAATAGGCGAATTTTTGTATCAGAATACAGGTATACATGTTTGGCAATTGTTTTGCTAAAATCTGTCTATTTTTCCCTCAATTTTTGTCTAAATTATTGATCTGCAAGTTCAAAATTATAAAAGAAATTTATAATCAGACATTTTGACTAAAATTCATTAGCCTGAAAGTCTTATAATATTTCCTGATTCACATAATAACAAGCTAAAAGATCCTCTATAGATTCCATTCGACAAGAATTGAAGGTAACACTCATTGATTAAAAATGACATGCAGTTTGATCACCATAGATAAGAATGTCCTAACAAATGTCGAAACAGGTTCTCCATACGGAATACAAACATATTTTTTTACCCTTTTTGATTGTCATACACCTTCTGAGGAATCTAGTCATGAAGTCATGGTCATCGGCCAAGGCCTTTCGATGATGGCGATGATGTCGATGATGGCAACAATGGCAAAATCCATGAATCGGCGATTCAGAATTCTGTCATTGTGTTGGCGAGTTTTGCGTCAAAGTCGGCGTCAATTTGCTTCAACGTTTAATGCGACTTGTGATGGCCGAGGTACATGATTTCCAAGTACCAACTACGACGTAACCTATAGGAGACGTGAATAATAAATGCACGGGACACAGACGGTCACGCTATCTAGGAATACTGCCTTGTCACTCGAAATGTCAGACAAGAGGCGTCCAGGGCCGCCGACTGTGTAGGCAATTAATTAATTAATCCTAGACCAGGTTGACGAAGGCCTCGGTTCGGTTCGCCTTGTTTCAAGGACGAACATCTCTGGTCTTCGTTTCATTTCTGCTGATGCAAAATCCAGGGTGGCTACTAACCGAGGAACCCGAGAATTAACCCTTGAATTTTCAACACCAAGAATTTATTTTTAAAACCTGAATTTTTTCAGACTTGGTTTTTATTTGAGCAATAAATTTCGCGTTGCTCTTTGAAAAAGATGTGTTTGGAATTGTGTTCGGTGTTACTAACCATCTTCTTTAAAATATTGAAGACCATTTTGTATTTAAGATTTTAAAGTTTTTTTTTTTTTTTGAAAGAATTAATCAACCTTTAGCTATTCAAGAATTTAATATTGGAGGCCAATGTCAGTGAATCGTCTGATACTGCTATACTCAATTATGTGAAGTTACTAAATCCGATACTATTTATTAAAAACGTTCGCATTCTTCTTAAAATTTGTTCAACGAATTGGAAAAATGCAGAAAGCAAGTCCAGAGCACCTCCATCCTCGGGGTCAAAAATACTTCTTGAAATTAGTTATACACAGTGAAAAAGGGAAAATTCTGAATGTTCACCCATCCGAGTACAATTCACGCTAGTCCGTGCTTAGCTTTCGAGATATGTACGAATCGAGAATCGCCACCCAGCTACTGCCGTTAAAAACACAGAAATTACCAATCAGAAAATCCAACTTTTCTGGTTGAAAGTTAATTCTTTTTAATTCGATAGTATATTATTATATTTTTGGTTCAGAACTGACGTCTTTCATTCAAAAATTCAACTTTTTTGTTCGACATTCGTCTTTTTCGGGAGAGATTGGTAACTTCGGATGGAACATTTACTTTTTGGTAGCAAGGGCTTCTTTTTTTGTTAAAAGTGAGTTCCTCTTAATTTAAAAGTCTACTATTATATTTTTGGTTCCAAATTAATATTTTTAAATCGAAATTCTACTATTTCGTAGGAAATTTAATTATTTTGTTAAAAATTCTGTCGAAAAGTAAATTTTTTAGCCGCAAGAAAATCTTTTCTATTAAAAAGTCTGCTGTTATATTTTTGGTACAGAAATAACCTCTTTTGGTAAAAAATTATTTTATTAGGTTAAAAATTTAAATATTCTGTGGGAAATCTAATTATTTTCTCAAACAATTAACTTTTTTTTAGAAAATAATCTTTCAGGAATGAAAATATATCTTTTTTGTTTGACATATCCACTATTATATTTTTGACTCAGAATTAATCTCTTTTGTTCGAAAATGCTACTGTTTGGTTGCAAATTTCAATTATTTGTCGTCATTTTTTGATAAAATTTAATTATTTTAATTATGGAAGTCTACTTATGTATTTTTGGTTTAGAAATACTCACTTTTAGAT
>NC_046664.1:27601295-27619534 GCF_010883055.1 Belonocnema kinseyi
GGGTAGAAATTTCTATTTTTTTGTATATCATTCCTGTTTTTTAATGGAAAATTGGTCATCTTGGATTGAAAAATTCGTCTTTTGGTAGAAAAATACGTATTTTGTTGAGAATTTAATTAATTTGTTAAGTAGTCAACATTTTGTATAAAAGTTAATATTATTTTTTTAATGTGGAATCAACCTCTTTGAGCTACAAATCTTACTGTTTGATTAGAAAAATTCACCTATTTTATTAAAAAGTCATTTTTGGATCGAAAATTGGTCATTTCTTTTGTGGAAAATTCATGAAAGTGAATTCTTTTTCATAGGAAAGTCCACTATTATATTTTTGGTTTAAAATTCTGGTTTTATGTGGAAAATTAACTTATTTATGGTCTTGAAAATTACACTATTTTTTTAAGTCATTATTTTTGGTTGAAAAATAATTATTTTTAACTGAAAAGTCTGCTATTATATGTTTTGTTCAGAAATAATGTTTTTGGTTAAATATTGTACTATTTGATAAAAAATGTAATTATTTCGTTAAAAATTCAACTATTCTGTTGCAAAATCCATTTTTTGGTTTGAATATTCTACAATTTTGTACAAAAATTCGTATTTTTAGACAGAGAATTTGTTTTTTGGAATGAAAGTTCATCTTTTAGTAGAAAATGAATTTTTTGGTTGCAAATTCTTCTTTTATGATGAGAGTTAATTGATTTAAGTCGAAATATCTACACTCATATTTTTGGTCAAAATTTATCTTTGTTGGTTAAATATTGTACATTTTGGTAGAAAATTACATTATTTCTGCATTGAAAATTAATTTTGGTGTAGAAAAGTATTTTTTTGTATAAAAATAATTTTCCATGTTTGAAACTTTAAGTCTCTTCTAGAAGATACGCATTTTTTGCACGAAAATTAAACTATTTGGTTAAAAATGCAACTAATTGTTGTAGTTTAATCTTGCTTATTTTTTATAAAAATCCATTGTACTTTCTTTCTAATTCTATCATTTAGTTGAAGCTTCATTTTCGTGACTTGAAAATTCAATTGTTTGGTAGAAAATTCAAATTTTCGTTAAAAATTTGTCTCTTACTCTAATGCCCAACTGTTTTTTTTGCAAATGATTGTTTTTGAAAAATTTTTTTTCTTTATAATTTCGACTATTTGATTGAAAATTCATTTTTCTTAGTTAAAATTAACTTTTTTTAAATTCATCTTTTCAGTGTTAGAAGTCAAATTTGTTCTCAAAGCTTTGAGTTCTTCGCTAGAAAGCTCAACTCTTTCGTTAAAAATTCATTTTTTTTTTGGTTGAAGATCCAACTATTTTATTGAAAATGTATTGTATTTTCATTGAACCCTTAAGAACATGGTGCCTGCATTAATAGTATTCAGAAAAAGCATATTCTCCATTTCCTTGACCTGGAAGTAGCCTAGATTTTTTTTTAAAGTTTGAGCAGTCACCTTGAAAATTTGAATAAATTTCGGAAAAATGAGACAAAAACTCCGGAAATTTTCACTTTCGGTGATCATGCGATTGAAAAAGATAGAGTCTTGTCTCTGTATCCGGTTGTGATGGGATCGAGAATCGAGTTACATCGAGGTTAGAGTCGTTTCCACGATCCATAGGAAGTCGATTCAACCTATTCGAGGAGACCTTGGGACCGCTGAGCTTCCGTGAGAAACGACAGAACGCTACCGCTGAGGAGAGAAGTCAGCTTAATGTATGCAGATTGCCATAGTGCCATTATGTCTCTTTCGCGGCAAGTCCTTATAATACCGTATCTTCATTTGCCTCATTCTATACTGGGTGTACATTTTCAGTGGACACCTGTTTCATAATAATACAGAAATTTTTATTTAAAAAAGGAATATTATAATTATAACTGTAGCTTAGTAAACATAAACAGGGCTGCCACACTGTCCCTCAAGTCACTTCAAATCATTTTGCTTCCTCATAGCTTAGAGATTTGAAACAAAAAATGTCAGCTTGTTGAAATAAGAAAAAAAATGATATTGCAAACACTATAATAAGTTTATGGTGTAATTGTTCGCCTCTTTGAGACCATAGATCCTATTGTTTGAATATTTATAACCCACTGGTACATATTTCTGACGTAAAAAAATCTTTTGTTCTGCAAACACGGGAATAACTTTTTTGATATTTAAAATACGACTATATTATATATAGTGCACTTGTTCGCGTCTTCGAGATGTATCGATTGTGCAAATTATAAGAACCTTTCATGATCTACTAACACCACCAATATCTTTTTCAAGTCTCTTGACGAAATTGCTTTTGTTATTATAAATTCTTGCTCATGATAGCGTTGTTGCAATATTGGAAATATAAGAGTACTGCATTTCATGTAATTGTTGGCGTCTTAGAGAAGCGTGGATTGATCTTTTGATGAATTATCAATGATCTTTATTAATAAATCCATAGCGACTTTAAAAGTTACATTGTCTTTATAAAGGAAACTTTTGTATTAATTTTAAATATAACGTTACCTTTAGTTCAAAGTTTGTTCATTGTAACAGAACACATAGATAGAGATTTTGGTGGGCTCCCGGATTTTTTAAAAAACTTGTACTCATGAGATGAGCACAAATAAATTTACTTGTAGTAAATAAATGAAAGCGGTATTTTTTTCATGTTGGATTTTTAGGCAATCTTTTAAGAAATAGTCACCATATTCACTTTTTTTAGGAAAAAGCTATACTCTAATCACTGTAATCCCATCTTATTTTGGATTTCATTAAAAAAAAAGAAATCTTAATTAGTCTATATAGATTATTGTATGAAAAAGCTACTCAATACTTAACTTTTGACTATTTTCCCTATTACCCTTTTCCCCCCTCTTTAGGAAAATTCCTATTTCACCCTGATTTTCAAGACACTTCACCTTTTTCTTGTTTGTCTTTTTGTCTTCACTTTAATTTAAACTGAATTAATAAAACCGATGAGAAAAATTCAACTGCTTTTGGTTGAAAGATAATTACTTTTGGTTAAAAATCTACTATTATTTTCTTTTGTTTCCGCCTAGAAAGCACATATTTTTTAGTAGACAAATTCTCGCAGTTTTTAAATACCTATTTTCAAAGTTTTCTGTAAAAAAATTGTAGCCTTAGAAAGACTTCGATCATCCCTAAGGTCAGAAGTTTAAAAAAATCCAAGATGGCGACCAATTAAATATTCAAAAAACAGAAAATTCCGCTATTCAGACAAATATATATATATATGTATATTTTTAGAATTTGTTATGGAAAATTCAATATACCGACCAATTCAATATTCGAAAAATAGCTTTTTTTGCAGTTTTCAATGAAACACTGAAAAATAGTTAGTTGGGCTAACTATTTAGTTTGTAACTTACGGTACAGCTATTTTGTTAGTTAGGACAACCATTTGCTTAGTAGCTGTTACTAACTGAATAGTCAGTGAAACTAATGGAATTGTTGTACGAACTAATAAAATAGCAGTACCATATCTTACTAACTGAATAGTTCGCTTAACTAACAGTTTTTTCAGTGAATATTTCAAAAGTTTGCTAGAAAGAGAAATTTGACCTAAGATATTATTTGATGATCCCAGAAGTTGAAAATTAAAAAAAATCCAAGATGATGGCCAATTAAATATTTAGAAAATGGCTAATTTCTGTAGGTTTTGAATAAACATTTCATAAATGTGTTATAAAAGAAGTGTGGCTTAAGAAAGTACTGTATTATCCTCAAAGTTAGAGATAAACAAATCCAAGATGGCGACTAATTAAATGTTCTAAAATAGCGGGTCACTGTTGTTTTCATTGAAATATTACGAAACGCTGTTGGAAAAAGATGTTAGTCTTAACAAATCATGCGATGACCCCAAAAGTTCAAAATTTAAAAGAATTCAAGATAGGGGTCAATCATATATCCAAAAAAAGCTCTTTTCTATAGTTTTCAAATAAATATTTAAAAACTTTGCTACAAAAGTAGTTTCGATTTTAGAAACTATTTGATGATCGCAGAAGTTCAAAATAAAAAAAATCAAGATCGCAGACAAACGAATATGCTAACGAAATAAAAATTCCCATAATAGCTCATTCGTGTAATTCACAACGAAGCATTTTCAAACTTTGTTAGAAAAACGTTTTTCTTTAAACATCATTTGATAGGCGTAAAGGATCAAGATTTTGTAGAAAAATACGAGAGGGCGGCCAATTATATATCCCAAAAATAGCTCATTTTTCCAGTTTACAAATAAATATTTTCAAAATCTGCTATAAAAAGAAGGGTGGCTTAAGAAAGTACTCGATCATCCATGATGTCACAAATGTTGAAAAAACCCAAGATGGTGACTAATGACATATTCCTAAAATAGCTAATTTCCCTATTTCTCAACAAAATATTCTAAAACTTTTCTAGAAAAAGTATTTTGACTTAAGAAATTATTCAATGATATCAAAAGTTCTAAGTTAAAAAAAATCAAAGATGGTGGTGAAATAAATAAGACAAAAACAGCTAATCTCTGTAATTTTTGAATGAATATATTGAAACTTTGCTGTAAAAATAATTGTGGCTTTTCAAAGCATTAGATGATGCACAAAGTCAGAAATCTCGTAAAAATACAATATGGCGACTATGTGAAAGTTCAAAAAGTTACTCATATGTGAAGTTTCCAATAAAACATTTCTATAACTTTGCGAGAAAGAGAAGTATGTCTTAAGAAATTATTTTTGGATTCCATACCTCTTTTGGTACCTTTCCCTTATGACATTACACACCCCCACATTCATAATTGGTGGAGAGAAGAGGTCTTACAGTTTAAGGTGGATTCTGAACCACCAAGAACAACGGCTTTACGTACTTACGTAACATTTTTTGCTAGAATTACCGGTGCCGCGAATTTCCAGGGATGAAGAACAGCCCTTACTATTCCCGTCTTCACTGTGCGGGCTGCCGAGGCTCTTTCAAATTGCAAGGCGGGAATTGAATCCGCAAGCAGATGAAAAAAGATTTAATCTCGTCACTCCACTGGGAATCGAACCACAGAACTTACGATCACCGGTCGGGTACTTTCCCATTAAGCTATTAGAGAGATCGAAAAAGAATCTTGTTTCAGTAATACACACTATCTTAAGCCAGATGTTACATTCATGATACAAGTAATTCAAGGGAATCTGTATTATCATCAGAGATAGTTACCATCAATCAGTACAGAAACTTTGTTCAGTACCGTGAAAATAGAAATCACCCTATCGATCAAGTTAACTATTTAAATAACAGAAAATAATTAACGGCAAGATGGAAAATAAATTTTAAAAACTTTAAAATTAAATTTTTCCAGAAAAGGATCTACTCTTGCCGCTCCACTGGGTATCGAGTCACAATACTTGCGATTGCCATTCGGGTGCTTTTTCTTCAAGCTATTATAGAGATCATTAAGTATTAATTTATTTATTTAGACTTAACATATTTTCTATATTTTCTGTTATTTGAAGATTTTACTTGATCGAAAGGTTGATTTTTTTTCACGGTGGTGAAAAAGGTATTTTCTTAAACTAATTGATAGGAACTATCTCTGATAACCATACAGATTCCTTCATATTTAGATATCATTCAATGATCTCAGAAGTTAAAAATTTGGAAAAAATCCAAGATAGCGGCAGATTTAATATTTAAAACAAAATATTTGTAAATCAGGGAAAATTCAGGGAATTTAAAAAAATGAACTCTGGCAGCCACCCAGCAATTCTTTTAAAATAAAGTTTAAAAAATTGACACTACAAGAAAGTGGATTTGGTCCTTGATCAGTTTCACTTGTTCGAATCAGGAAGCGAATCAATCCGGGAATTCCGTGAGCAAAGTGTCGGGGGATGGGGATGTTGGTATATATGAGGCTAAGGGGATTCAAGACCCTACTCTTCCAACCGCTTTAAACAATTTTAGGGCTCATTTCCCCCCTTAAAGCGAATATCCTGCGAGGGTGGAAAGACGTTGGCTCGAGGTATCCAGGCATCCTAAGGCCATTCGTAGTCATTCGGCAACCCCTTGCTGAAAACTGGTAGGTAACCCTCGTATTTACCAATTACCTAAGTAATCTGCGGCGGCCAGACTCCGGTCTTCCGTGCTGTCCTTATGTTGTGACTTGCCGCAGCTCCTTCTCTTACCGTCCCTTTCGAACTTTAAATAGCCCAAGGCGAAAGGGACATCCTTGTATTTCCTCCTTGAGCTCTGACAGTGACAGGACCTTTAAGTGACGCTGAGGGATGTACTGTTCGCGGGACCTCTTAATCTCTAAAAAATGTTTACTGAATCTGATTATTATTGATGAATTACTAATTCGCTCGAGGCTATGCGATATTTTTAAATCTTTCTTTTTAGTGCAGAAATTTCTGGTTCTGTTAAACTACTTAAGCTTGGTTTAGACTACAGAAATTTTTTCTTCAGGGACCTTACTTAAATTACCTAACATCTCAAATGTGATGATGAGAGTGGAAAGATTTTGTGCAGATTTGTCACGGAAGGGGTAAGGGGTCCTTTATTCATGTACGTTTTTTATTTTTAATTCGCGAATAAAATAAGTAACTCGAAGTAATTGTATAGAAATTTAATTTGAATTTAAATTTACGCGCCGAGAAAACCGGCTGAGTGAAAAACGCACCTGGACAATAATAAAAAAAACCCAGTGGGCACAAAGTTTGGCGACGTCTTTACGACATCGTTACGACATCTTTACGATAACTTTACGACATCCTACGTCCATGTTGTTAAGGTGTATTTACGATATCGTAAATAAGTCACATGATCTGACGATGTCTTTACGACATCGTAAAGACAGCGAAACGACATAGACATAGGATGTCGTAAAGTTGTCTTAAAGATGTCGTAACGATTTCGCAAAGACGTTGTCAAATTTTGTGCCCACTGGGAAGTCAGGGAATTTTGTGAGTAAAAATGTCAGGGATTTAAACAAAAAATTCTTGCAAAAGTCAGAACATTTCTCTGATTTTAAATAACTGATAAGCAATATAAATGTGAATTTGTTCAATTTTAAACTGCTTTATTCCGTTTATAAAAGATTCTAGGTACCAATTTTGGAGGCTTACGGGGGGGGGGGTTAAAGGTTTCAGCGTAAAAAACACTCTTTTTGCGAATTTTGTTTAAGAGTATGGATTGAGCTAATGTATTTAAACTTTTTTGTACATTATTAAGTATATTTTAGGCAATATTTTGTATTTTTTTCATTTGAAAATATTTAAAAACAAGCCGGTGACAGAAATTGTCCGAGAACGACTTGGAAAAAGAAACAATTTGCAGTGTTCACTGTATCTCGCTCGGAAATTTTCGATAATCAAAAACCATTTAAATTAAGTCAAACTATCAACAAATCCTCCCCCCAACGTTCTCTGATTATTTTTTTTTTGCATTTAAAATTTTTTGCTGGTAATCTAAAGTGTAATCTGCTATTCTCCACGAAAATAACCACCATTTTGGTGGTGAAAAACACCTCTAATGTAAAAGAAATGTTTAAATAAACGTTGGGGGGAGGTATTTTATATGTCGAAAATGTGTACCAAGTTTGAATTGAATCGGTACATTCTTGAAATATTTAAGAATAAGAAGACAAACAAAAAAAATTGATTTTGTGAAAGTGCAAACCTTTACCCCCCCCCCCCCCCCCCCCCCCCCCCCTAAACTTCTGCTCTTTGCATATTATTGATCAGTGAAAATGAAAAATTGGTCAACGAAAAATGAGGGGAAATTAAAAATGAGGTCTTGCGATCTCTCTTGTTGCAAATCGTATTATTTGCTTAAAAGATTAAAATAACTTTGTTATGAAGTCATCCTTTTTTGGTTTAAAATTCAACTGTTTTGTTGAAAATTCGTCTTTTTGGGTTACAAATTCAATTTTTTTATGTAGAAAATTTTGTTGGTGTAAAAATTTATATTTTTGTGTTGAAGTTTTAACTAAAATATGTTTTTAATAAAAATTCAAGTGTTTTTAATTTAAGAATTTATGTATTTCCTTAGAAACTTCATCTTTCTTAGATGAAAATGCCACTGTTCAGTTAGAAATTCAACTGTTTCAGTAGAAGTTTCATCTTTTTTGAATAGAAATGCAACTACTTGATTGAAGGTTCAGCAATTTTGTTGAAAAGCCATCCTTTTCGGTTGAAAATTCATCTGTTTTATTGAAAATCCAGGTTCAAAAAAAAATTTATTTCTTGTTTAAATTTCAGATTTCGAGGTTGATAAGTCAAACTGAAATTTTTTCTGGATGAGAATTCAAATTTTGTTGTTAAAAATTTGTCTTTTTGATCTAAAAATTTATCTGTTTTAGTAGAAATTTTATCTTTCTTAAAGGAAATTTCAGCACTTTTGTTAAATAGTCATCCTTTTTCGTTAAAAAGTCACGTTTTTTGTTAAAAATTCAATCAATTTCCAGGATAATCGACTTCTTCCTTAATTCTTATATTTTGATGTTGGAAACTCAAACTGAATATTTTTCGGGTTAAAAATTCAAATTTTGTTGCGTACAATTTATTTGTGATCTAAAAATTTATCTGTTTCCGTGGAAATTTTATTTTCTTTGAATAAAAATGCAATTCGTGTATTGAAAATTCAGGTATCTTTGTACAAAATTTCTTTCTTTCTTAAAACTCATATTTTGTTCTTGAAAAGTCAAACTAAACTATTTTTTAAATTAAAATTTCAACATTTTTTCCCGTATTTTAAATTTAAAAATTCATTTTTTTATTTCAAAATGTTATCTTTATTGGGTAAAATGTAACTGTTTGGTTCAAAATTAATCTTCTTTGATTGAGGATTCAACTTTTTTGTTTAAAACACTTTGTTAAGAAATAATTTTTTTGTTAATGAATTTACGTTTTTACTTGACAATTTATCTCTTTGGTTGAAAGATCAACTATTTCCTTTAAATTCATTCTTTCGATGAAATATGAAGTATCTTGTTTAAAAGTCAATTTTTTAACAGAAAATTCGTCTTTTTGCTCAAAGGTTTTTACAATTTAATTTCGCGTTTCTTTCTTATTTCAATGAAAAATCTTTATTTGCTGAAAATTCGTATTTATTATTAAAATCTGTTTTGTTTAATGAATTTTTATATTCATTGAAATGTCAACTATTACACTTTTTTTGTTCAGAACTCATTTGCTAGGTTAAAAATTCGATTGATTTGTTGAAAATGTAATTATTTTATTGAAAATCCAAGTATTTTGTTAAAAAGTTATCTTTTATGTTAAAAAAGTCATTCTTTCGTTTAAAGTAAATAAATAAATTTTACAATTCTAAATTTCTATCTCAAATATTAGTTTATCGTGTGTATAACAGATCCGTTGTTAAAAATATTACAGAATTAAAATGCTGGTATTTAAATGATAATAGTAAGGGAAAATGTAAAATGGTTTGAGGAAAAATCAGAGAATTTTGAAAATGACGTTTTCACCTTGCACAGCAGGGTCATCTTGAACACAACAAATTTTCCTTGAAAATTTTGAAAATTGTATAATCAAAACCACGCTGGGCTGAAAAATTGATTATTAAGTTGTTGTTTTTCACTTAGAAAGGTTTCACCTTATTTATGGGATAACTGCTTCCAAAACCTAATAATTTTTGTTATGAAATTTTTATTTCAGTATGTAATTCTCAACTTCAAAATTTTTAAGGTCAGTGCAGACTCTGAACCTTATATTTGCACCATCAAAAACTGTTTCAAAAATCGTAATAGATGTAAGTGATCCCTTTACTTACTACTATAAGCAGGTAAGAAGGTATTTACAATGACTTGTTCATTACTTTTGCGCTCCGCGTTGCCATTTTTTAAGTAAAACAAAAACCACGGCTGTCGATGCTTTTTTATTATGCATAGAAAGAAGTTCCCATGATTGAATTAGCTTCTTATGAAGGAAGACACTTGCACGATGTTGATGAAAATGTGATCCCCTTTGAAAAGAACAAAGCACTTTTGCAGGCAGGCAAAGAATCCGAAGAACGTCCTCGACCACGTACAAATCCCTGTCCCAGGGAAATGCTTGCACGAGTAAAGCTCGGCTCACTGGGAGGAAATGGAATATGGGCGGAATATGTTCGCGGATAATGCGGATGGGAAAGTCCTGTCGGTTGCATTCCGGCTACATGAAACCTGACCCTGTCTGTTTTAAACGCTAGAGAGAGACTACTGAGCAAATATGGCCGACGTTGTTGATTATTAGATAACCAACACTAATTACCATGCCATCACTTTTTAATTTCCACGAAATTGGATTGCAGTACGAAATTACGATATCCATAAGATCATATACGTCTACACTGAAAAAAAATCGTTGAGCTGTCTCAACTAAAAGTTTAGCTGGATTTCGTCTTTCAAGAAAATATAGCACAGTTATATTTTCTTGGAAGATGAAATCCAGCTAAACGGTTAGAATATTATTAAATAAACGATTATTTTGTGGCCTGCTGGCCTTAAAAAATTGATTTGTGGACACTTCTATTTTCTTTTTTAAAGAAATTTTTTCCGAGTAACTCTTAAAAACGAATTTCTATCTCTGCCTTATCTCTAAGCCCGCTCACTCTTATAGCCTTTCTGTCCTCGATTCCCCACGCCTCCCACGCATGTGCCTACTTTCTCGCTTTGCCTCGCATTGCCAACCTCTACTTTAGGCTTAGCGGCTAAAACCTAATACTTATCTACTACTATTATTGGTCCAAGAAGATTCGAAATTGGCCAGGGAAATATTAGGGAATATTATTAATGAAGTTTTAGGACCACCTTGATATGATCTTCTTGTTAGTAATTTATTTGCCTCATATTTTGATTTTTTTGCACCTGATTTCTTTGGAGGATTATATTTTTAGTTGAAAATGATATGGGTGTATCTAAGAGCTGAACAACAAAAGATTCTGGTTCAAAAAAAGCTTCTGCACAGATAAAATTTCGTGAGCCAAAGAAAGCTCCTTGATAGAAAAAAGCTCGCGCGGCTCACAGGACTCAAAAAATTGCACGAAACATCAATATTTGATTGCCAGCTCTGTAGAACATTAATATCTTGATGAGGACAATTGATTTTTTAGAAATCAAAATTTAAGAAGTTTAAATTAGATTAAAATCCAAATTAAAAATCTCATTTAACGTTCAATAATCAATTTTGCATCATCTTCATTTTTTAGACCAATTTTTGTTGATATTTTTGAGAAAATTTTAATTTTAATGCATCGTCACGTAAAGAAAAAAACAATCAATTACATTTTTTTTTGAGTTCTGCTTTTAATTAAATGTCTTTCAATTCATAGAAAAAGAACTTTTCAAACTAAATGGTAAACTATTAGTTCGCGAAGATTCGTCAGTTGGCAAACTTAACGCGCCAAAAGAATTTAACTTTTTTGGTAGAAAATTGACTTCCTGTTATAAATATGTATTTTGGTGATGAAAATTCAACGCACATCTTTCTCAGTTAAAAATTCAACCATTTTTTAAAAACTCATCTTTTTAGATTAAAATTTCGTCCGTTTTACTAGAAATTTATTCTTTTTTTATATAAAAGTAAATATTTTGGAGAAAAATTAATCTTCTTTGCTTAAGGATTTAACAGTTTCGTTGAAAATTTGCTGTTATTTTTTGGTTGAATCGAATTGTTTTTGAATTAAAATTAAAATAGTTTTTGGTTGAAATATCTGCTATTGAATTATTTGTTAAAAATTCATCTATTTTTGTTGGAATTTGAATTACATACTTAAAAGTTGACCCACTATGTTACAAAATCATTTTTTAGTTTAAGATTCATCATATTTGTGGAAAAAGCTTAATTTTTTCGGTTGAAAATTTATTTTTTCATTAAAATTTAATTTTCTTCGTTGAAGGTGTGACTATTTTGTTAAAAATAATCATTTTCTAATTTTCAACCCAACTACTTGGGTAAAGTTAAACTAATTGGTTGAAAATTTATTTCTTGATTTTAGCTTCATCTCTTAATTTCCTGATTTCAATATTTTTTTGAAAAGAGGTTGTTTTTTTGGTTTAGAATTAATTTTTTCGTTTGACAATATAACTTCTATTTTTAGTTGAAAATTGATATCTTTCAGGTAAAAATTCAACTATTTGTTTGAAAATTTATTTATATTGCTGAAAATCGAATAATTTGAAATACTTTGTTCAAAATTCATTTTTTTATTGCTGAACAGTTATGATTTCAGTAAAAAATTCAACAATTTGCTATGATGTGGTACGATCCAACTTAATGTAATATGATGCGATATGGCCCAAATGATGCAGTATGTGTACAATATGATTCAACATGGTACATCATGATACAGTATGATACAATATCATAAAATCTGATTTAATATATTGCAATATGATACAATATGATATACTGTCTCACTATATGATCAAATAAGGTGCAATATCATAAAATATGATACAGCACTATATATTATAGTAAAATATCATAGAATATGACACAGTGTGATACATTATGATACAGCATAATATACAATCAAGCAACCCGATACTATAAGAAACAGTATCATATTACATCATACCGTATGATATGATATACAGTATGCTGTGTCAAGTTATGCTATGATACACTATGATGATGGTCCATGATATAATATAGTACATTATGATACGATATGATACTCTATAATAAAATATAATACTTTATATGTCAAACAATACTGCATAACGTATTATACGATAAGAAATATTATATTACTGATTTTAATATCAGTTGCTGTTTTTAAAATAATGAATTTTGTTTTCTAAACATAAAACGTTTCGACTAAGATATAAACATTGTGAGAAAAATCTCGTATAAAAACGTCGGCAACAGTTGAAATAATTAGTCATAGGTGAATAAAAAAATTATACATCTATGAACTCGCATTTTATGATTGTCAGCCCACTCACCGTAAAAACTTTGAAGACTATTTCGTTGCAGATAATAGAATTTTGCGTTTTTTTATGGAAAGTTACTATATATAACTGATTAAGTTACCGTAAATTAACGTAAACATCCAAAAATTTATACAAATTTTTAAATTGAATTTTGTATCGTTTATCCTAAGTTACCATAAATTACCTATAAGATTACCGGCAATGACGGACATTTTTTATAAATTTCCCGAAATGCTTAAAAATAAATTTTGGAGGATTTATGGTATGTTGCCATATTTGCCTGTGGGGCTAATTTTACAGGACCATGATTCGCAATAGGTTTCTCAAAAAAAGAAGAAAATACGCACAAAAAAACAGGGGTAAAAATATACACCCTATGGTCATGATCAATTTTTAAAGTGAATGGTCCCGGGAAACAGGAAAAATTAAGGCATGAATAGATTTTACTCTACATGTCGTTTCATTCTTGTCACTCTTGTCTTGGTCATTTCGAGTCGCTCACCTTCCCGCTTTTCATGTAGTACAACCCTTTTTTCAATTCAATCATAAATTGGTGACAAAATTTTGATATAAATATGGCTAATAAAAGTTTAAAAAAAGCGTGAAGTTGATTGACTCGACATGCTCAAGTTCAGAGTGACAAGAGTGAAACGATATGTACGGTGAAATCCCTTCATGGGGTGTATATTTTTTTCTTGTTTCTTATTTTTTTGCGTATTTTCCTGTTTTTTTTTAACAAATCTACCGCGAATCATGGTCCCGTAATATTTACCTTATTTAAGCGCATGCGCGAGATTTGGATATTTTCTGTTCATTTTTCTATGTGGGGCGAACGTTTTTGGGGTGAACGCTTTTTCTTCATCTTTGCCAATTTCCATTTTGAATGCTTTTTGGTAGATCTACATTAACATAATATCAAAAGAACAAAATTGAAGATTCCAAGCTAAAAAAATTAGCAGTCAGTTGGCAGGAACATCGTTTAATGAATGCATATTGCACATTGAGGATTCGCTCTTACGGAAAGGCCGGGAGAAAGTCATCGCTCGTTGGCTGGCAATTAATGCGCGTGTGCGCAATTGTTAGGCGGACAAACCGCCGCGGAATGATTTACACGCCTTGCCAGCGAACCTACTACTGTCCAACGTATTATGTGCCTATACGAACATACCTCAACATAAGCTGCTTCTAACCCCCATGCACACATACACTTTAAAGGCGCCTACACTTGCACACTTATGCACCCCAACGCACATGCACTCGCAAAATGTACGATGCACGCGGAAGTATTCGAAACTTCTGTTTCACCGCATCAGGCTCTATTTTGCGATGCAAATGCCTGAGGCTACATTAAAGTCGAGCGTCGTCAATACATTGTTAAGGTAGTTCACGCAAGATTTCACTTTTCATAGGAATTTTATTAAATTTTCGCAATACATACAGGAGATTAGTAAGCAACGACCTTGCAGTTTTTAACACAATATTGAGCCTGTATAGGTAGATATTTTATACTGAAAACAGAACCTTTCACATGGGTCCCATATAGAAAACGAGTTAAGTTTATACACTTTTAATTGCAGAATCTAAACGGTTCTTACCATTTAGGTTACAAAATTGGGATGCATAAAAGGATATAATACACAAATTGTTTTAAAATTGGTAATTTTTCTTGAGTTTATTGTAAGAGATTTAACTGTCTAAAGAATAATAAGGTCCGTCTTCTCAATGATGCCGCTCTCAATAGTGCCGTTAATACTATTCCCAGTTTGGGCCCTACTCCCAATCCTGCGCTTTCCCCAACTCTTCCAAAGTTCGGATCCGACTTTCTCAATAATGCCGCGGGAAAGTTAGGGATCATCCATAAACGAAGCTACTATATTGGCCATTTTCACCCCCCCCCCCAGCTGTGTTGACAACCGTTGGTTTGGTTGTGACACCCCTCCACACACACACCGAAAGTAAAGTAGCCTTTCGGCAAAACGCGATTTTATTTTTATTTTTGGTGTTTGTTTATAGCGAGTCAAGTTGCAAATATGCCTACATTGTCTACGTGCCCGTGTGCTGAATTACAAACTTCGGTAATAAATCAACAATTAAAACAAAAAAATGATTGTCAGGCTATATTCATAAGTGTTGGACTTTGCTTAATAGAATTTTATGCGATTGTTAGTCCGGGTATTATGGAAATTTTAAACTGCGACAGTAAACGTTTTAACCACAACTTGAATAGTTAAACTTATAATAAAAAAAAGTTCAATTAAAAAAAAAACGAATTTTCTACCAAGTAATAGATTTTGTGCAGGAAATGATTGAACTTGCAATATTACAAAATGACGCATTTTCTATACAATAGCTTTGAATTGTCAAATGAAGAATAGGAAATTTGGACACAGAAATTTAATTTTATGCCAAAAAAGAAGATTTTCCAACAAAATACAATAACTCTGAAAAGTTGTTCCAAGTAGTGGTTCTGAAAGTAGTTCAAGTTTACAACTCAGTTGTTAAATTTTTAAACAAAAAGATTGATTTATTACCAAAAAAGACGATTTTTCAACAAAATTCAAGAATTCTCAACCAAAAAGTTCAATTTTTATGAAAAAATTACAAGTAATTGTTTTTAGTTTTTAAGAAAGTAGTTCAATTTTAAAACCAAGTTGTTTCATCTTTAACCAAAAAAAAATTTTAACAAAAGTCAGGAATTCTCAACCGAACATTTGAAATTGTAACTAAAATTAATGGTTTTTTCACATAAACTGTTTAATTTTCTGCAGAAAAAAATTAACTTTTTAATAAAATTAAAGAATTCTGAATTATAAAGTTGATATTTCGACTAAGAAAGATGCATTTTCAAAGCAAAAAATTAACTTACTACGAACAAAAACGAATCTTCGAGCAAAACGATAAATTTTTTAGAAAGAAACTAATTTTTTTTAGTTTTTAAGAAAGTAGTTCTACTTAAACATAGTTGACGAATTTTTACCAGAAAAAAAACTAATTTTTAACAAAATTGAGGAATTCTCAACCAAAAAGTTGAATTAAAAAAAAGATTAATTCACCACCAAAAAGACGAATTTTGAATATAATTAAAGAATTCTGAACCAAAAATTTGAAGTTTTAACCAAAAAAAAATATGAATTTTTAAACCAAAAGATTAATTTATTACGAGAAAGACGAATTTTCAATAAAATGTAAGAATCCTCAACCAAGAAGTTGTATTTTGAGCAAAAAAGAAAATCTGTCTGTTTCGCGGACACATTCTCATAGTGTGCTGTGCACGGCTTGAAAGTTGGAGTGCGCTTAGGACGCGCGACTGATGGTTTTGGCAAATCGTGCTCGATAAGCTGTTCATTTTGCGCTTCGCACTCGATGATGTATTTACCTCGTGCTACGCGCTCGATCTATATATATATTCCGTACACTTGGGGACAGCATTTTTTGACTAAAGGTCAAAGCATCGACATCAGTAATTTGGTGATTGTGAATTCTCTTTTGTTAAAGCTCATTTGGTTTGAACGAACACATTCTCATCACGTATTTCGTGTTTCGCACTCAAGTTTGTCCCTCAAATTGTATATTATTTTCATACATGTATATTATTACAAATCATAACATGCATTGGTATTAAAACACACGTAGTTTCACTGTTTCGTGTACAAAATGCACCTTTAAAAAAAAAAAAACTTTTTTGATCAAACATTTTATTGCAACTTCTGTCGTTTTCTCAAAAACTGAATTTGCGCATTACCATTTTTATTTTCAGAATATAAAAGTTACATATGCTGACTAAACAGCAGCCTGACTGTTTTTTAACTTCTAAATTATATCTCTAACCTCAGTGACCCAGACTATGTCATTTGAATTTTCTATCAAAACTCAACCAGTTGTTATGATAATCTTGTAGGGCATTCAAAATCAACATTTTTCTTTTCTTAAATATTTTCTTAATATCGTGCGTTGTTTAGCTTGAAATGTTTATTTTCGTGTTTTTTGTAATTTTGTAAATGCTATAACTCTGGTAATTTTTGTTTTTGTAAAAAAAGTCATTAGGATAAATTGTTCGTCTTTTTGAATACTATGAACATCCGTACCGAGAATTTTTAAATTATAAAAAAAGGTCGGCTCAAAAATATTCAAAATGCGCTCAATTTTAGAATTTTTATCAAAAATGGCTGTCTAATGAAATTGACCTTCAGTTTAGGACACACTGTAAAAAATACATTTCAAAATTGCACTTCAAAGTGACTGGTAAAATCACCGACTGCGCATAAATTTCTATTTTCTGACGAAAATTTCTACACTTTATAGTGATTATAGATTCGTCTGTGTAATATTCCACATTTGTGTAATTTTCGCGATAGAGCTTTTTTTCGCTCGCTTGCTCGCGTGTTATGAGCGAACGTACATTTTAGTTTGGAAACTTTATAGCTCACTTTCGGCGAAAGCATAAATGCGAGTGACTGATTTTAAATTATAAATTTTATGCTAGGTTAATATTTTAATTTTATATTAGGTTAATTTAATAATTTTATGTTAGGTTAATATTTTGGGAAATTTTCCACTTTTCGTTGTTTCATTTAACGTCACGTATTATAATTCAATTCAGTTAAGAATTTAAAAATTTTGTACAATTTTAGACATTTCTATACTAATTTCACACCGCTGCGCGTGAGTCCACTTTTTACATAGGTTTAGCGTACTAAAATTCCACAACCTTTTTTTATAGTGCACTAAAAGAGTGTATTAAAGGCCAATCTAATAGATTAATTTCTTCACAAGTAATCGTATTCACAGCCAGACAGGTATACATACATACAGAAATATTAGTGAAAACCTGTTTATCGGATGCAGGGGGTCTCAAAATGTGGAAATTTAACAAAAACTGGGGGGGGGGGGGTTCAAATTTTACACAAATCTAATAACTTCTCTGATGAGAACGTAATACATTCTTAGACAAAAAGATTAATTTTTCTGGCAAAAACATTACTTATTATCTGGAAAAGAAATTCTGAGGAAAGTTATTCCCCTACAATCCTGATCGCGGCACTATTGAGAAGGTGGACTGTATTTTTATTCACGCGATAAATATAGCGCAAGTACTGACAATTTGGCAACACCGTTTGCCTTGCTGATGAAGGCGCTTGTCCAATCCACCTGTGTGAGTAGCTAGCCATAGCCATTAAATGGAGTGCGGTGTTGCGACGCTCATTGCTTAACTACGAGGGTAGTTCAATAAGTCCTTAGACTGAAGTATAAAAACAATTTTTTTTTATTTTTCAACATAATCTCCTTGGAGCTCTATATACTTGATCAATCGCTTTTCAAGTTTTTTTAATCCTTCAGAAAAGTGCGTTTTCGGAAG
>NC_046664.1:27619634-27660915 GCF_010883055.1 Belonocnema kinseyi
TCTAGTCGGGAGTGGTGCTGACTGAAAACAGATGATTTGGAGCGATTCGCGCGCCATCTGTTGGTCATTCTAAGGACTTATTGAACTACCCTCGTAGTATGCAATGTATTAATATGAGAGTAGAAATGAGATATCGCTCTGAAAGTTTGGGAAATGAAAGAGGAGGTAATAAAGTCCATTTCTCTGCTTTGTTCCGGTGAAAATTTGGAGAAAAAATTATTTTTGAAGAAAATGCTAGTGGAAGTTTTCTTTCCCAACTTACGCCCACACGGAACGATAAATATAAGGCATGCAAGAATTTTTCTCTGGTCCTAAATAATTAGAATAGTGAAAAAAGTTTTTTTTTAAATTTCTATTTAGCAGAAATACCGACCATGCTGTCGTCAAACCCTGCAAGCAATTTGCAATGTTGTCAATGGGCTAGTTATGAGGTTTATATTGATCAAAGTGGGACAATACAACGAAACTCGCTCACGAACATTATGTGCCAATAATGCAAAAACTAATGTTTGCACTTCAAATGCAAATAAACATATTTGGTTTGACATACATATCAGTCTGGTATCAGCTGTGTCAAAGCAGCACTAGCGCAGCGAATAGACAACTTCGAACTTCTAGGGGTCTGCGGGTAAAACAGATTGCATGATTACCGTCGCAGAAAGTTAAAAGTCAAACTTCTGCTGTAAAATCTAAATGTGTCCGTCGATAATCATTATTTGCATAAATAAACTTTTTTCCTCCTCCAACTCTTTGCAAGGCCACAAACGATCCTTTAATATTTATTAACATTTCCCGAAAAAAATTTTCCGCGTTATTTAAACTCTTATTTTTCAATATGGGTGAAAAAATATTGATCTTAGGGCTGACTTGATCAACTGATACACTCATTACATGGCCTTAAGAGGAACTCACGTGACTTGCCATCCTAACCAACAAATATTATGACATATCCGCTCGTCCTCTGCACTCTTGTCCGGTAATATAAAATTTTCGCACAGAAAGCATTCGCGCACGCTCTTGATGCGCAATTAAAAATTAGCTGCGCTCTTCTGAAATCATAATAATAATAATGATGATTTCTTAGTGCAGCTTGCATTCTCAGGTATACGAGAGCACATGGCCTAAGAGTACAGGTACAAATGGATACCAGTGCGTGTGTGTACATCTCCGAGTGTCGGTAATTATTTCGACGGAATCGGCTCTGACGGGTTTAATGGCCGCGAGTCGCTCTCAGAGCACCGACAATTAATCACTATTCATTAAGATTCGAGGCGGAAGGACAGGGAAACGAAATTACTTTCCGTGACTCGATCCACGATTCTGTCGACGAGGATTTTTAATTGAAGAGTATTTTGAATTATGTAATCCTTGAGATCTTTCGAATCCAATGCAAATTAAAGCCTCTTTATTTTAATTTACTGCTACTAAATTATGTGTTAATTAAGTACGGTTAAAGTTATATTTGATAACACAGTAAATACTGGGATATCAAACTGTTGCGTAACATTTTGATTATAAACTTCATATCAGAATGATTCACTTTTGCGGATTTATAATTTCTACACAACTTCATACATTTCTTTTAAGAGGTAGTTGTTTTTGGGTAGACGGGGGCAAGACCAACTGCGGCATCAAATAATCAATTTGATTAGGAAAATAGCAAATCTAAATTAAATCTTAGATTTGTATGACAGACGTATGTCCTAAAGTATAAGCTTTGGACCCACTTCTTCATCTTGAGGGTTCATTTCCCGCACGAATATTAGAAGAGCCTCGGCAGCACGCACTGTGCAAGGGAATTGTTCACATTTGTTGAGCTTTGAAGCAATTCCCTTTAGAAAAAAGGTTCTCCGAGTACTTGAATTTAATATCTTTGGTGGTTTGGAACCCACCCAAAATTGTAGGTCCACCTCCCACCACCAAGTAGGTGTGTGGGATGTATATAAATGAATCTCAAAGAGCTACACAGAAAATATAAACACTTAGAGTACACCGGATCTACAGAAATGTCGCAAATCTACGTTGTGAATGAAAAATTATAGAGAACTCAGTTTTCACAATTGAAGAATGGACGATTTTCTTGCAAAGTTCTGAAAATATTTTTTTCATTCTAAATGTGTTTTTTTATATATAGCTAGTTCCGACTTAAAAACTTAAATTTTAGTAACAGATACATATTTTCAATCACTGTTTGTTTAAACAATTTTGTTCCCCCTTCAAATCGTGAAAAGTTTATTTTCCCGATAAACTATATAAATTTGTTAAATACTAAGAGTAGAACTTCTTACTTAACATATTTAGTCAGTTTTTAAAGAATTTCCTATTCTCAAAATCATAAAAGTGTGTTAGTATAGAAGTGATATTATTTAATTTTAATAATTCAAGAAGAAGAGTATATATTTTTACTTAAAAAGTTTAACTTTTAGTATTCATCTAACGCATATCATTTACCCCGAAAGGTACAATTTTTTCATGATTTGCAGAGGAAAAAGATTGTTCCAGCAATCAATGATTGTTCAAACATATAGAAATGATTTAAAAATAGAATAATATATGTTCATGATTTTGAGAAGAAAAATGGTTTTAGCAAAAAAAAAGGTTTAAAAATGGCAAATATATTCAGCAGTAAGTTCTACCCTTACGTTAGTATTGATCAAATTCATATCATTTACCCCGAAAGATAAAAATTTTCCACGATTTGCAGGGGGAAAAAAAATGTTCAAAATAAATAATGATTGTTCAAACAGTTGAAAATGATTTGAAAATAGAATGATATATTTGCAAGATTTTAGAGAGAAAAAATTGTTTAAGCAAATCAAAATAGTTGAAAATGACCAAATATGTTAAGTAACAAGTTCGACTCTCAGTGTTCATCAAATCTATATAATGCATGCCGAAAGATAAAAACTTCACGATTTGCTGGGTCTACAAAATTACTCAAAAGGGTAATGGTTGCTTGAAAAATGGAAAATTACTAGAAAATAAAAAATTATCTTCTTATGATTTTGGGAAGAAAAATGTTTTAAACCGAAAAAAGAATTACTTAAAAAGTGATCAACAACCTTAAGCAAAAGGTTCTACGCTTACGTTAGTATTCGTGAAATTCATATCAGTTTTCCCGAAATGAAAACTTTTCACGATTCTCAGGAGAAACAAAATTATTCAGAAAAATAATGATTGTCGAAACAATTGAAAATTATTTAAGAATAAAATAATAGATTTTCATGATTTTGTGAAGAGAAAATTGTCAAAACAAACGAAAATTGCTTAAGAAATGACCAAAGATGTTAAAAGTAATGATATGTTCTACTATTAGTCATATTTTGAGCACAAAAAAATCAAGAGTAAAAAATTGACATTTTGTTAATGTTGAATGACGCCTTGAAAAATCTTAATGTCTCATGTACATTGTAAAGGAGATTCAGTCTACGCCTATGGCTCACGGATGCGTTTGAGATGAAACCGGTGAATTGAGATGCTTCTTTTAAGCTAGAGTTTAGCTTGAAACCTCTGCCCACAGTCGACATATTTATTTTTTGCATTTTTAACTCTACTTATTAAACTAATAATTAAATTCAGATAAAACAAGTATTCATTTGTTAAGTACTTGTTACAGAATACTCATGAATATTTTGAAATTTCTGGCAACAACTTTTGTACCTGTGGAGGCCGAGTAATAAAGCTTCAAAGCCAGTTCTCAGGACTCTTTTATCCAACTTTAGTAAGCAAATTGAAACCGCTTTGGAATTTTCACTCAAAAGTTCATTTTCTTGAAAAATAGTTTCAACTCTAAACGTTTGATACATCCATACATTTCTATAATGTGTATACATAATAAATCTTCACAGTCGGAAATTTCCACTTATTGAGTCAGCATTTATGACAACACTCACTCCCTAAAACTCCACACGCTCTCTACATCTCTGCCTTCAATTTTTGCTGATAAAGTTGTAAAAAATGAAGCCACATCTTCAATTCGAAATTCCAGTGTCTTGTTTACTATCCGTAGGAGGATACTTTGAAATGAAACGTCGTGGAGAGAAACGCCTATACCAATCAGGTCTTGAGGTTGCGTGCTGAGGTCGTGGCACGGATGGGAATAGGACGATCAAGCACTGCAAAAAAGCGAGCAAAATCGAAGCAGGTGCAATTGCCATAGTCCGAGCGGGAATCATCGAAACAATTACATAGTCGAAGAACCCGGGTGTGCAACGTGCGATTCAGTCCGCTGCTACCGTCCTCATAATTGCTCAGAGTGCAATATCCACTCTGGAAAAATTCACTTTGAGCTCACGTTCGTTTCTAAACCTCAGTTATGCAACACCCTACCTAGAAAGCATTAATCTTCACATACCTTTTAAAACGTATTCTAATTAATAAATCAGATACATTAAAATATATCCTACAGGGATTACAGTCAGTTCCCTATTCTCTTTTTCCCTTAGTTTTTTTTTAAATCCCCTAGAATCCATATATTTTATCTATCAATGGTTCGATACATTGTTTCTGTTCTTTGGAGTTTCATGGCCCTAAACAGAAATCTTGCACTTTATCTGAAAAGTCTGCGGTCTAAACCTGTTAACTGACATATTTTTAGATTTTTTTCTGTATTTTCTAGAACATTTTTATACAATATTCAATATCCCGCAAGCGAAACGGCACATTCCTTTTAGTTTTTAAATGTATTTTCGAAAATCGCGGTTTGGTATCCAGAACATAGGTCCGCAGTATAAACCTGTTAACTGACATCTAATTCGAAATTTTTATTTTTGTATTTTCTAGAACATTTTTATATAAAATTCAATATCCCGCAAGCGAAACGGCAAAATTCCTTTTAGTCTTTAAATGGATTTTCGAAAATCGTGGTTTCATATCCAGAACATAAGTCCGCGGTATAAACCTGTTAACTGACATCTTTTTCAAAATTTATTTTTTGTATTTTCTAGAACATTTTTATATAAAATTTAATATCCCGCAAGCGAAACGGCAAAATTCCTTTTAGTTTTTAAATGGATTTTCGAAAATCGCTGTTTGGTATCCAGAACATAGGTCCGCGGTATAAACCTTTTAACTGATATCTTTTTCAAAATTTATTTTTTGTATTTTCTAGAACATTTTTATATAAAATTTAATATCCCGCAAGCGAAACGGCAACATTCCTTTTAGTTTTTAAATGGATTTTCGAAAATCGCTGTTTAGTATCCAGAACGTAGGTCCGCGGTATAAACCTGTTAACTTACATCTTAAAATTTTTTTTTTTGCATTTTCTAGAACATTTTTATATAAAATTCAATATCCCGCAAGCGAAACGGCAACATTCCTTTTAGTTTTTAAATGGATTTTCGAAAATAGCGGTTATGTATCCAGAATATAGGTGCGCAGTATAAACCTGTTAACTGACATCTTATTTGAAATTTTTGTTTTTCGTATTTTCTAGAACATTTTTATATAAAATTCATTAACCCGCTAGCGATACGGCAAAATTCCTTTTAGTTTTTAAACAGATTTTCGAAAATCGCGGTTTGGTATCCAGAACATAGGTCCGCGGTATGAACCTGTTAACTGACATCTTTTTCGAAATTTATTTTCTTGTATTATCTAGAACACTTTTTATATAAAATTTATCATCTCGCATGCGAAACGGCAAAATTTCTTTTAGTTTTTAAATGAATTTTCGAAAATCGCGGTTTGGTATCCAGAACATAGGTCCGCGGCATAAATCTGTTAACTGGCATCTTTTTCGAAATTAAATTTTTTGTATTTTCTAGAACATTTTTATATAAAATTGAATATCCCGCAAGCGAAACGACAAAATTCCTTTTAGTTTTTAAATAGATTTTCGAAAATCGCGTTTTGGTATCCAGAATATAGGTCCGCGGTCTAAATCTTTTAACTACCTATAGCGTTTGATGGGAAATCCATGCTTTTTCTTACAACAGCTCAGTTCACTCGTAGAATAGACCAGTGAGACAAAGGTCGTTATGTGTGTGCAGTTAAGAGTATATCTGTGTCGTAAGCGTTTTGTAGCTATTTCAAATTTTTGCAATGAACTGTTTAAAATTTTTGTAAACATACCTATGTTCGGCATGCGGTTCTAAAAATTTTGACATATAAAACTTTCCCGCAGCTTGAAAAACAACGCTGAAACATGTGAACCCGAAAAAACCATATAAAAGCAGCGATAAAATACTGGAGATAACAGGTTTTGACTACTGGACCCCTTGGAGACAACATATGAATAGTTTTCAATTTTCATATAAGTTCAATTTTAATTTAAATGTTATAAAACTAACTTTTATTATCTTCTCTAGTAAATAAACGAAAAAAATGGTAAAGTTAAAGAAATATGGAAAATTGTAAAAATAACAACGATTTTCCTTGGCCGCGTGAAGTTTCTGAAATGTCAGTTAACATGTTTAGACCAATGACCCTTCAGATGATTTTCCCCCGTACTCCCTTACTTGAGCTGACTTACCCTTATCCTAGCCAACTTCAGTTAAAGTGCTGCGTGTCTATCCGTTCGCCCGTCACACTTTGTCCCCCGAGGGGAAAGTTTAATATAGGGGAGGGGGTTGTGGAGAGGGGGAATGAAGGATATGACATGTAGGTGGGTAGGAGAGGTGGGTTAAGGCGGGACGTATTTAGAGGGTATTTGTATGATGATAATATAAGATCTGATTGAATAGGACGAAAAATCATTCAAAGGAATCTGTATTAGCATAAGAGTGAATTACTATCGGTCAGTGTAGATGACATTCCACAATTTGTAAAAATAGAAATCAAAACTATTGATCAAGTTGACTCTTCAAATAACATAAAATACTCAAAGTCATTTCTGACTAGATGGAAAATAAATAAAATGTTTTTTAAATAACTATTTCTGAAAACAGCAATGTGAGATTTTTTTTAGCAAAATTTAATTAGACAAATTTAAAAAAAATTATTACACTTTTAAAATTAAGGTTACAATTTTTCAAAAACTTTAGGTTGTGGGCGTTTCTTTGACAAAAAGGTATTTTTAATAAAAATCATTATATTTCAAAGCTTACAATTTTTTTTAAATTTGCGTTCTTCTGCTTTGTGACAATTTTTGAAAATTCGAAACTCACCTTTTTAAAGACAAATACTTAGATTGTAAAGGTTCATAGTTTTTTTACAATTTCGGGTTACGTTAGAAATTTACACTATAAAGTGTTATTCTAAAACAAAAATCACCATACAAGATTTGCAATGTTTGAAAAGAAAAATAAATGAATTGAATTTCAAGGTACATATATAATTTGGCACTATTTTTGTTGGGCTATGTTAGTGTTTTTCGTCTACAACTAGTATTTTTGATAACAAAAATAAATAAGGTTATTCAAAATATCATCAGAAGCAATTAAGTTTATATGGGATACTTGAACAATTTCAGATAATGATGACATTTTTAAAAAAGAATGAATAATTTTAAACAATTTTTTGTTGTCGCATGTTAATACATTTTGTATAAAATTCCGACTGTCCATGAAAAAGAATTTGATTTCAAAGAATATGAATATGATTTGAACAATAACACAGGCAAATAAAAAATGTGGTCTGAACTTGTCATTTGACTAGGTTACCCTTATGGATTTTGAGCCGCTGAATCCGAATCCGCCCTCAGAATTTCTCCTAGGCCCCACAATTTTCGCCTGGGCTAGGGAAAAGAGTAAAATCTTTAAAGTTTTAGGCTCCGTTAAAGTATATTTATCTACAGAAAAGTTAATAAAACAATGTGGTTTCTATCTATTTGGAGTCCTTAAGTGCGAATCTAATCATAGAATTTTTTTACATTCCCTTAAATTTCAATATACTAAGGTAAAAAGTGTAAATTTAGCCAAACTTGAGGTTTTACGGATTTGTTATTTTTCCATGAAAAAACTAATATATTTTTGTATTATGAGTTTCTGAGTTTATATCTGAAATTAAAATTTTTCTACGGTACACCAGAATTCCTCTAACCTACGGGAGAAGGTAAAATAGTGAAAAAAACTAGAGGGTTTACGCAGGTTTTATTTTTGCACGGGAAACCTGTATTTTTCAGTATTTTGAGTAGCTGAGTTAAAACCTAGCATCAGAATTATTCTACATTGCTTCAGAATTCCACCAGCGTAGGAGAAGGAGTGGAAAATTGAGGAAAACTGGAGCTTTTACGAAGGTTTTATTTTGGACTTTTATTGTTTCCTTAGTTTTTTTAAACCGATGTGAATTGAAAAAATAGATGTAATGTTTAATGTTCCATTTTTCCCCTAGACTAGGGGAATTATAAGGCAATGTAGAATAATTCTGATGCCATTATTTAACTCAGCTACTCAAAATATGAAAAGATAACAGCTTTCCCATGTGAAAATAAAACTTCCGTAAAACCTCTCATTTTTCTCACTTTTTTACTAGCCTTAGGCTAGGGAAATTATATGGTACTGCAGAAAAATAAAAATATCAGATATAAACTCAGCAACTCAAAATTCGAAAATGCATTAGATTTTCACTACAAAAAAAGCCTTCAAAAAATCTTAAGTTTTGCTTAGTTTTCCACTTTTCCCCCTAGACTAGGGGAATTTTCAGCAACTGTTGAAAAACTCTAATATCAGATATAAACTCAGCAACTTAAAATAAGGAAAGATATCAGCTTTTCCATACAAAAATAAAGCGATCGCGAATCCTCTATTTTTTCTCACTTTTTTATATTTCACCTAGGCTAGGGGAATTATGAATTACTGCGCACAA
Organism: Belonocnema kinseyi; assembly: GCF_010883055.1. NCBI lineage: Eukaryota > Metazoa > Arthropoda > Insecta > Hymenoptera > Cynipidae > Belonocnema > Belonocnema kinseyi. Next base: position 27,628,383 of record NC_046664.1, read on the forward strand.
ATTCTAATCTCCGATATCAACTCGGCAACTGAAAATACGAAATCATATAAGATTTTACATACAAAAAAAGCCTTTGGGAATTCTAAAGTTTTGCTGACTTTTACACTTTTTATCCTAGGCTAGGGGAATTCTGAGGTACTGTAGAAAAATTCTATTGTTGGATTTGCACTTGACTAGTCGAAATACGTAGAAACCATATTTATTCATTAACTTTCCCGTGGACAAACATTACTTTAAAGGAGCCTCCAATTGCCAAGAATTTATATTTTTCCCTAGGCTAGTGGAAAATTGGGACCTAGGGATCTAGGGACCAATTTTCACCAAATATCAAAAATATTTTACCTGCGTTTTTTATCTGTTATCTTAGATAAAAAATGCTACGAATGAAAAAAATTAGGTGATAATATTTATTTCTGATTTTAATTAAAAAACTGCTTAAGATAAAAAAGAATCGCGCTGTTCAATGTTTGGCTCAATAAAATTTGTGATTTCTTATAAAATTGCTGCATTTGAATACCACTGCTTTTCCTCACCTGTCGAAAATTTTCTAATTAAAAATATCACTAACCTAAAACTGTTTCCTCTTCTTGCAAGGTTTATTTTTCGTGGAAGACTAAGACTAAGACTAAATTTAAGAGTGTCGATTTATATTCCAATCGTTTTTAAACATCTCGGCCAGGATTCTCTATAATTTTCTTTAAACAGGTCGAAATAATTTATCGACTGGGTTTGAAGTATATCGATATTCGAAGCTCGCACGTACGAGAAATAAGCATGCCGTCTATGAGATTCGTGACGCCGCGGCTGGTACCCCGTGTTTAACGACGTTTGAAACAATCTCGTGAAATATACTGTACTTTTCTGTAACTTAAAGTGTAATATAAATTTGTTGGCCGATCTACTCGGCACACGATCCGGTTCCGTGATCTTGTTCGCTTTGGTCATTATACTTTTATTATCCGCATTATTTAGAGACGATCCCTGCAGAAGAATCTCATACGATAGTTTCAGGATCGCTCGACTGGAAAGCGACTTTCCAGCTGCATCGAGTCTCGTAAAATGGTGCGACTCGACCATGCACTTCCGTCATCAGAGGTCGCACACTTCAGATTTAGTGAGACGCTCAGAAACCGTCTGATCTGTCCGCACTCTTACTACTTCCTCTATACTCCATACTTCACAGGCAACATCCTACATCAGTACGAGGTTGGAGAAATGGAGAGGTAATATTATGATTTTTTGTTTCTTTGTATACTGTCTTTCTTTTACGGTGTGTGTTCCTTTATATAACTATTATCAGTTGTCTTGCAAACAAACCTTGTATTCGTGTACTATATAACTATTTGTAAATATTGTATTAACTAATATTTTTACTCTTGAATGCTTGTGATAAGATAGCTGTCCCTGAGATTCCGTTTCCTCACACCATTAAAAATCTAAAAGTTGTGAATCTCTTCTGCAACACAACCTACTTATTCTTCTTCTTCAGAAGTCACTTTTTTACTTCTTCCTACCATGTACAATCGGCTCTCTCTCAATTTCTCTCTCAAACTCTCTTTCAAATCTTCCAGTTTTTTTATCCACTCCTCACTCTGATTCTTTTCATTAAAAATACACTTTACTCTCTGTTTTATTCTCTCCCCTATATTCTCTCCCTTCGTCACCCCTACTTCTCTCTGATATATGCAACCAAGATGCCTGCTTATACCTACACTGTTAGAAATTTTCGTAGGAATTTTCGCAGACGCGTCACTAAAGCTTTTGCAGAAACCGTTTCTAAATTTTTAGAAACTGTAACAGATTTTTCAGCAATGGTAACTGCATAAAACTCCATTCATATCTTTCAGAAAATTTTGTTACAGTTCAAGGAATTTTCAGTTACTGTAACTGAAAATTTCCGGAGGTTAAAAATTTTTTTCGGATCATTAACTTTGATATAAAACATGTAGTTTACATTTGTCTAAGAATATAAATAACAAGAAAATATGAGTGAAGTCAATACAAACGATTTCTTAATTATCTATGTTCTAATAGGACGTAAACTTATTCTATCAAATATATGGTGAAAGCTCATCTTCTATGAGAAGAAGTTTTTTTCCCATTTGCTTTATTGAGTATATTATATCACATAGCTATTTACATATTAGCTTCGTTAGTACATAGTCTCACTATAATTTATATTTTTAAGACAAACATATACTGCAAATGTATATTGAAATTAATGAATCAAACAATATTGTCTCTATATATAACTTTTTTCGGAGAAAGTTAATGAAAAATGTAAGCAAAATATTATTTTATTTTTTATAACCAATATTCAAATGTTAATTTCTCGTAAGAAAATAAGTTTTTAAACGCAAAAAATTAGTTTTGAGTAAAAAATAAATTTTTAGCAAAATAGTTGAACCGTCAACCAAAGAAATAAATTTTCAATGAGAATAGGAATGTTGCAAAAAAAGTTTCTTGAACACGTGCGCGACTGTTGGCTCTCGCGCTTTGCGCTCGATATCAACGTTATCTCGCGCTTCGCGCTTGATAATGTATTTACCTCGCGCTACGTGCTTTGTCTTTGTATATTCCTCACACTTGTGCACAGACTTTTTTAACATAGGTGAAAGCATCGACAACCGTATTTTGATGATTGTGAATTCTCTTCTGTTAAAGCTTTTTTTAACAAACACATTCTCATCATGCATCTCGTACTTCGTACGCGAGTTTGTCCCTGAAATAGTATATCATTTGCATAAATGTACATTATCATACAATTCATAACATGAATTTGTACAAAAACAGAACTAGTTTCATTGTCTCGTATAAAAAAAACGCGCATTTTTACACACAAATTTTGTTATTAAACATTTTATTGCAATTTTTGTTGTTTTTTCATAAACTGTTTTTTGCCTTTTAAAGTATATCCCCAACAGAGTTTTGCAATAAATTTTGGTTTTATAAAAAAAATCGTGAAGATAAATTATTCGTCTTTTATAATAGTGTTGACACTTTAAATTTTTATCTAAAATGGCTAACCAACGAACTTAACTTTCATTTTAAAATACTAAAAGAGTATGCCAAAGGACAACTCAATTTGTCATTTCTAATTAATTTTCAAGCAAATATTAGCATTTTTATCTAAGAAAGATGAAATTTATATAAAAACAGTCGAATTTAAAAAAAATACAAAAGAAAATAAAAAAAAAAGAATTTTCATCCGAAAAAGATTTTATTTCGAATTTTTAATCAAAATATAAACCCTAAGCAGGAAGTAAAGTTTTTCCGAATATTATACTTGAATCGATAACCCAAAAAGACGACGTTGCAGCGAAACAGTTGAATTTTTAATGAAACAGAATACCTTTTTTTCAAATAGTTGAATTTTTATCTAAGAAAGATGCAATTTCTACTAACTTAGATGAATTCTGAAATCAAAAAGACAAATCATCATGTAGTTGAATTTTGTACCCAAAAATATGAATTTTTAACACAACAGTTAAAATGAAGAAAAAATAACTTTTTAAAAAATTTGTTGAATTTTAAACCAAACCGTTGCATATTAATCGAAGAGAGATGGAGTTTCTAGTGTCGCAGATTCATTTTTAAAATTGAAAGACAAATTTTCTAAGAATAATTGCATTTTTAACCAAAAAAGTATCTAGTTTGACTTTTTAGCATTAAAATATGAGTTTAAAAAAATAAGTCAATTCTGTACGAAATTAGTTAAATTATCAACCCAAAAATACGAATTTCTAACCCAAAACTTGAATTTCTAACAAAAAAGGATGGCTTTCAAACAAAATTGCTGAATTATCAAACAAATAATGAAATTTGTAACTAAAAAGGTAATAATTTTCTCTGATTTCCCACTGTCCAACTTTTCATTCTTCCTGGCTATATTAATATTTAAAGACCAGAAACATAAACCCCTAGGTTCCTTTTGACTATATAATTAATCATGTAGATGTCATGTTATTAATTTTTCATTTGCTAAATAAATTTAACTTTAAAATTTGCAAATAATTAGACGAAAGTCATCGAAAATAAGCAAGCAGTGTATGCGACTTTATCATATCTATATTTCTTGTTGTTAATGTATGTTTCCTACTGTTTATGTTTATAATCTATATAATTTATAATTACTTCTAATTCTTATCCCTCATTCGATATTTTATAGTTTATTTTCAAAATGTATGTACATATAATTTACTATAAGATATATTTAATTTAATCTAATAAATTGAATTATGATCAGTTTGGGCCATTCTCGTAAATTCTTGTTTGCTACCTAAGGGGCCGTAGTTAAAAAACGTAACAGCTCATAGCGGAGGGGGGGGGGGGGCTCTGTAAAATTTTTTTAAAGTTCCATTGTTAAAAGAACCCCTGAGAGTGACTGGTGTATTTGCCTTTTTTCAATCAGATAATTATACTTTAACCCTTAGTGATTGCACTGGGTCCAATAGACCCCAGGCCAACTTTGCTTAAACGCACCTTCGAAGAGGCGGTTTAGAATGGAACTAATCATTTATTAAATTATTATTAAAATAATTAGATAAACGGCTCATAATCATCAGTAATAATTAGTAATAATATTAGGAAGCATTAATATATTAATTAGTATTAATGAGTAATTAATAATCAAATATACAGTTTTTTCATAAGAAGAGTTTTTTTCACTTTATTGTATTCGTTCAAAACTGATCTATTTGATTTTACGATTTTTATGAATATCTATAACATCAAACTGTGAAATAAATATTCTTTTTTTAAAGCTTATTATAATACTTTTTCTTTCTTACAAATATGATATTTTGAGAGACAATAGTAGGAAGCTTAAATAATTGGAATTTCGATGAATATTTTTGAGAATTAATTCAAATTTCTCGAAAAAATTTTGTCTCCGGGTTTTTCAATATAAAATTTTTCAAAAAAGAATAAACAAATTTTGTATTATAAAGACGAATACAATCAAATCAATATATAAAAAAGAATACAAAGGGCACTGGGTTCATTGAACCCAGTGTGACCACTGCGTTATAAAAATACGAATTCTAAACAAAACGCATAAATTTTCAAAAAATGGTGGAGTTTTGAAAAAAAAATCCTACCGAAAACGACGAATTTTTAATATTTTGCAAACATTTTCGAACAAACAGTTAAATTTTTGAATTCAAGATCAATTTTCAATAAAAAATAGTAATAAATAATAAGTATGAGATCACATAAATTATTTAGGTTTTTGATGTTGTGAGTAACGGAAGTCATGTAAGCCCTTCGGTGACAAATTATAAAATTATAAACAAATTTACGGAGTTTTAATGTTACCGAAGTAACGGAAAATGTTAGCAAATTTGCGCATGAAACTTTTGTTACCAGAAACTTCAAACTGTATTGATACAATTTTCGGAATTTTCAAATTCAATGTATCATAAAATTCCATAACTTTACCTGAAAATTCCATAATTTGTAACTGCTTTTTCCCTCATATTATCTTAAATTTACGAAACTTGTAACTTACTTTTTCCAAGTTTTTCATTATTATGATATTTATTATTTTGAAATAAGGATCTAAATTCCTAAAATTTAAACTATCAAAATTTTAATTTCCCGAAATAATATCCCAAAAAAACAATAATGAATATGAAGTTTTTTTACAAGTTTGAAAAGATGAATAATAAAAATACTGTTTGAATTATTTCGTAATTTTAAATTTGGGTTATTAGAAATGTCAGGAATTTACTAATTCGCTAATTCTATTTTTAGTATGCTTCAAACATTCGAGATTTTTATTTTGTTATGAGAAAAACTTCCCCTATATTGAGAAGTAGTTAAGCAAGGACAGAAATCTAGGATACCTCCCTCATATTAATATCAATCTTTAAAAAAATTCGAATTTGACTTTTCTAAGAAACCTGATTTTTTACTTTTTTGAGAAATGAACACTAATTTGGTATTTAAACAAAATTTAAAGTATAGTTTATGAATATTTAAGAGTACAGATAATACTGCGAGATGCAAAACAAATTAAATGCCATCAATTTTTTCGCAATTAACTTAAACATTGAAGTAGCCACAAGTTAATAAAAAAATTGTTTGAAAAGCAAAAAATACGCATCTCATATTTTGCCTTTGAAAACCATACATTCCAACCCGAAACAATACTGTGACATCAGCAGTTTCAGAATGCCCAATTTCCAATAGAATTTATCAATTCATCACTAGTTATTACTATAACATTGAAAAGCAAAATTCAATAAATTTTTTATTATATTATGATTATTACTTACATATGCAACATAGTTTTAGATATTCACATATGTATAAAACTTATCCGAATGAAGTATCGCCTAACGTTTGCAGACGAATTTGGATGAAAAGCCTTGAATTTTTTTCGACTTTTGGCCAAGACATAGGATAATTGAAGAAACTTATTCTAGAAGTGATAATTTGGCATTGAATGTTTCAATAAACTCATTTTATAGGTCAATCCAGTTCTAATATCTTTTATGATTGCAACACCTGCAGAATTATATATTGGACGAATACCACGATTTTCCCTCCAAGCAACGATTACATTATTTTTTGCTACTACACGTATAGGTCCTAGGATTGGAATCAGGTTACCATTGCGTGCCTTGGTGTAAACATCAGAAACGTCTTCTGGTAAAGCTGTAAAGTATCTAAAACCAGGAAGTTCACGCACGGGTCCGATTGGCGGAAGCTCACGTACACGAGAACAAACTGAAACATCGAAACAAAGGTTTTAGTTTCAAAATTTAAGAAATTTAAATAAGATTAAAATCCAGTTTAAAATACTATTAAACGTCCAATAATCAAGCTGATGTGCAAAATTCCTGAGAAAAAAAAAATTAGAACTGAACGACAAAATTTGGACCACCACGATACAATGTTCCTGTTGTAATTTCAAAAAGGATCAAATTTGTTCCTAAAAATAAAAAAAAACCTCTTTTTTTTAAGAAACATAAAAACAGCAAAAAAAAAGATTAGATATCCAACCAAATCCCCTTACTTCTCTTATTTATTTCTTTCATCTTTTTTATTTTTATAATTATAAAAATTGTAACAATTGTAAAAAATCATCACCACAGTTTCGGTACTCATACAGCAACCTTATCAAGACAGGAAAAATTTGAGCAAGTAGGAACAGCATCGTGGTTTCGTTGCTGTTCCTACCTGCTTAAAATTTTTTTGTCTTGATAGAGGTGCTGTATGAATGCCGAAACGATGATAATTATTTTTTACAAATTCTTTGCGAATTCTTATTTTTCTTTACTATTTTTTGTACAAAAAATAATTTTTTTCTTTTTTTTAGGAATTTTGTAAATCTCTTTTCAAATTGCAATAGGAACATTTTATGGCGGTTGTCCAAATTTGATCGTTGGATTTTTGGTTTTATTTAAAGGAATTCTGCACATTAATTTGGTTTTTAATCGAAGTTTCTAATGTGGCCTCTGAGGGTTTACATTTTCCATCAACTTCTTCCCTATTAGGTTACGCATTCCCATACACTTATTTCATAGTGGGATAGTTTCCCCTTATTGCATTAAAGAAACTTTTCCTCTACCCTCCCTTCTTTTGCTTGAATGTGAACTGAAATAATAGAACTAAATAAAAAAATCAAAACCATCTTTCGTTGAAAATTAATTTTTTTTTTCAATGAAGCGTCTACTATTGTAGTTTTGGTTCAAAATTCATCTTTCATGCTTTAAAATTAATCTTTTATACTGAAACATAATTTTGTAAACAAAGAAAAACATTTTCTATTGTTGTTTTGTTTTGAGGATTGATTACTTTTTATTGAAAATTTAAATATTAAACTTTTTATAATTATTTTCTTTTAGTTAAAAATTCAACCACTTGGTTGAAAATGGAACTACTGTTTTGAAAATTCATATTGTTGATTGAAAATTAATCTATTTTGGTAAAAAATTATTTTTTTAAATTGAAAATGTTCACTGGTTTGTAGAAAATTCATCTTTTTGGCTTATCAACTGGTCTTTCTTGGTTGAAAATGCTATTATTCACGCAAAGAATTCAACTATTTCGTTAAAATTGTAAATTTTTTTGTGGATTTGAAATGAAAATATTTTTCTCTGAAAACATCAACTTAACTGGAAATTTAACGAGTTGTTTTAGAAGTTAAATCTCTATTTTCTTTTAAATTCGTTTCTTTTTCTTGTTGAAATTTTAATTACTCCATCAAAAAATCAACTGGTTAGTTCAATATTAAAATATTTGGTTGAAAATTTAACTATTTTCATTTTAATTTATTTTTGCATTTAAATAAGTTGTTAAAGTTTTAATTATTTTGTTGAAAATTCAACTGGTTTGTTAAAAATTTGTGCTTTTGGATTGATACTTCAAGTAGTTAAAAATGCAACTTTATTTGGTTGAAGGTTAATCTTTTTTGTTTAAAAATTTCACAATTTTGATGGAAATTCATCTTTTTAGGTTGAAAATTCAACTAGGTTGTTAGAAATTGAAGCATTGGGTTGAAAATTTAATTATTTTGTTCAAAATTTGAAGTATTTTGTTAAAGTCATCCATTTTTCCGAAGATTTAACTGCTTTATCGAAATTCTTGTTTTTGAAATTAAAAATTTATCTTTTTTAATGAAAAATGCATTATTTTTGGTAAAAAAAGCTCTTGGTTTAAATTTCAACCATTTTATTAAATTTCGTGGTTTTGGCTTGAAGATTCGACTAGTTGGTTGAAAATACAACTGTTGATGTTGAAGTTAAATTCTTATTGTTTAAACACTCTACCATTGGCTTCTAATATTATTCTAATAGATATCATAATTCTACGTTCAAACTTTTGGAAATTTGTAATCTATTGAGTTTTTTTAGTTTCAATAAATTTCACCTTCGGAAATGTTTCAATTTTTTATTGAATTGCTATTTTGAAAAATTCGCTTTTTTCATATTATAAAAAATAAGTTGTTAGATATAATAATACTAATAATACTACATTGTACATTAAGAAAAATTTGTTTGATTGTATATTTCTCTAAATATTGTAGTTTTTATGCACTAAATTCTGATTCTTTAGTAGTCTAGTCGACCTGCAGCTTACGCCAGTGAACAGGACCATTTCGCTGGCCCGACCACCCACGCAAATTCAACTTTTTGGGCAGAATATTTAGTACAGAATTTGTTTAAATTTGCTTAACCAAAATTATAATTTATACACCACCTGAAGTACCTGATACATTATGTTCGTTTAATTTGGTCAAATTAAAACAACAAACTTCAACTGTTAATACAACTTAGGGTGGATTCTAAGATTTGCGGAATATCATTGTTGGTTGCAAAACCTTACCTGGATTTTTGTGAAGGTGACCTGAGTGATTATTTTGACTAAAAATATTTTATGCTTTTTTTTAACTCTTCGAAACCATCCCTTTTTATTTTAAGGAGAATATTCCAAAAACTTTATAATTAAAAGAGACAGAAAATATTTTAAATCAAAATACCCACTCAGGTTAACTTTAGAAAACTCAATGATAAGTTTTAAATCCAACAATAATAGCGAACATCCCTTAGAATCCACCCCTTTTTTAACGAAAATATCCCAAAATTCCAGGTGAAGTTTTTAATCAAACAATAATATTTAAAAACTCTTAAAATTTACCCCCAGTTCTTTTATCGAAAAAATTTTAAAAAATGGGATTGTGAACTTAAATTAGAATTTTCTGAATAGGCTTTGAGGGTTTAAGTTTATTGCACAAATTTATACAAATTTAGATGAATAGATTAGGCCCACATAAAGTTGATTTTAAATATTGTCGAGGCTGACGAAATATTTCACTGGCCCCGCCAGTCTAATTTTGGTTAAACAAATTTAAACAAATTCTGCACTATATATTTGTCCCAAAATGTTAGATTTTCATGGATCGTGGGACCAGAGAAATGTTCCTCCAGTGAAACAAATGTAACAAAATTTTTAGCATAACTCCAGGTCTTACAAAATTTGGATTTATTAATTATTTTCAAGATTTAGCACTTTTAGTTTGAAATGTTTGACTTTTTAGTAATTTACTTTTTCAAACTGATTAGCACAACATTTTGAACATGGCTTTGCTAAATGAATCTTTAGGAATATGTCTTGTCAAATATGGAATTATCAATAATATTTGAAGATTCTGCATTTTAATTTGAAAAAATAGAGTTTTTAGTAATTCAGACCACCTGGAGCTTAAACTATCAAAGTAATTTGTACAATATTTTAAATATAATTCCGTTAAGCGGATATATAGGAAAATGCAGAACAGAAAAACATCTTATACGGAAAACAGGAGTACTAACAATACATTAAGATACATTTTCTAGAAGAACAAGACCATTATATGTTCATTAGGGTGGTTCTTATTTATTCATGGTGGATTGTTTTTTTTTTAAATTTCTTTGCCCTCATCCTCCTATTTTGTTTTAAATTTCAAATTTGAGCAAAATTGATAAATATTAACATGTGACCTAAAGCATTCACAGTTTCTCATGAAGTTAATATGGCGAAAAGTACCGTAAAATTTCAAATGCAGTTAATTTATTTATATTTCATCGGAATTCTTTGACTTTGTACAATTATGATCTTTATTCTATATTGAAAAAAGTGTACACACGAAATTTTTTTTTAATTTATAAAATGGCAGATCTCTAAATTTGAACAAAAATTTAATTTCTACAATTAATAACAAAATTTCGTCAAATTCTTACAAAAAGGCAGATTTATTGATTAAAATTACAATTACAATTGATCACAATTAAAATTCCAAATTTTGAAAAAATCAAAATAGTACCTTATACAATACACAAAAAATCGTATTTTCCATGATTTTCGTTTAAAGATCTGCAAATTTTGAATGAAAATTAATTGCATTGTTACAAAGTGTATGGTTGCAAGTAGATTTCGAAATCTGTATTAAAGTAAAACTGGCGCCATTACTGTTTTCAAAAGTTACATTACTTTTACAAATCGAAACAAAATAGGAAATGCATGTTCGGAAAGAATTTAGTGATTCTGAAAGTCAATTGCTCGAAGGTCAGTTACACCCCCCCCCCCACTCCTAACTTTTTGGTTTTCTATAGCCCGCTGAATTGCGTCCCAAATGTGCTTAAATGCGCCACCGATTAACATTTTTGCGCCAAAAAACTGTAGGATTTATATCAGGTGTTACACGGGGGGAGCGTAACGCTACCCCCCCACCCATTTGAAAAATCAAAATTTAAATCACATCATATTAAAGATCTTCAAGTGCGCTCATATGCGCCATAGAGAAAAAAATTTGCGCCAGATTGATAACCGAGTTATCAGCGATTAAAATGGAGGAGGGGGGGACTGGCGTCATTTTTATAAACTAATTATATTATTTCAAATTCATCATATCTATATTTCATAATTTCAAATGCGCTCAAATGCGCCACCACTAAAAAATTTTGAGCAGGCTAATTAGCAAAGACATCATATTTAGGAGGGGGGCAGTGTAAAGCAGGCATTAAATCCTCAACAATGATGTTCAATATAAATTTTAGCATGAATTTGTCTCCAAACGCGCTTATATGCGCTATAAAATTTGGTTCGAAAATCTTGAAAATTGCTCACGATATGGAGAGAACAAAATGTTACGAATGATGAACAACAAAATAAAAAATTTTCAATCGGCATTGATGAAGTCATTATCCTATGGGGTTTCAAATGAGCTCAGATGCACCCCTTTCGAAATTAACAAAAAACCATAATCAACCCCGCAATTAACACTTGCTACCGATCCGCTACCAGATGCTATTTCCAAGTAACCTAAATTTCTATATAAAAATTTATAATGATTAATCTTCCGATAGAATTTCAAATGCGCTCATATGCGCTACTTTCGAAATTGAGCAAAAACCATAATCAACCTCCTTATTAGTACTTGTTACGATTCATTATACGATTATATTTCTAAATAACTTAAATTGCAGGATAAAAATGTATAATTGTCTCTTTGGATAGAATTTCAAATGCGCTCATAAGCGCTACTTTCGAAATTGACCAAAAACCACAATCAACCCCCTCATTACCACTTGTTACGATTTACTATTCGATTATGTTTCCAAATAACTTAAATTGAAGTATAAAAATTTATAATCATCTCTTTGGATACGATTTAAAATGCGCTCATATGCGCTACTTTCGAAATTGACCAAAAACCGTAATCAGTCCCCTCATTACCACTTGTTACGATTCACTATTCACTGATATCTCCAAATAAATCAAATTGCAGTATAAAAATTTATAAGTATCTCTTCGTGTAGTATTTTGAGTAAGCTCATATGCGCCACTTTCGATGTTGAAAAAAAACCATAATCAACCCCCTTCTTACCAATTGGTACCGAACCATCGTCCGTAGATATCACAAAATAACCTAAATTGCACTATACAATATTATGAGGGGCTCTGTACAGGATTTCAAATATTTTTATTATTTATTTGGATATATCATGAGAGAGTGGATCGTAACAATTGGTGATCAGAGTGTTGATTCTGGTTTTTAGTCAATTTCGAAAATGGCGCATATGAGCGCATTCGAAATCTTATACGAAGAGACAATTGTAAATTTTTATACTGCAATTTATGCTATTTGGAGACATCATCGAATAGTGATTTGTTACAAGTCTTAATGAGGGGGGTGATTATGAGTTTTGGTCAATTCTGAAAGTGGCGCATTGAAGGGCATTTGAAATCCTATACGAAGAAATAATTATAAATTTTTATACTGCAATTTAAGTTATTTGGATGTGTCATCTTGAAAGTGACGCATATGCACACTGCCCCCTTCTAAAATATGATATTTTTGTTAATTAACTAGCGCAAAATTTTTTAGTGGTAGCGCATTTGAAGGCATTTGAAGTTATGAAACATAGGTATAATGAATTTGAAAAAATTTAATTAGTTTAGAAAAATGACGCCAGCACCACCCCCTTTTGATTGCTGATAACGTGGTTACCAATGTGGCGCAAAATTTTTTCTTTATGGAGCATATGAGCGCATTTGAATCTCCATAGAAAACTTCCTTCATCAATGCGGATTGCAAACGTTTTATTTTGTTGGTCATCACTTCGTAAATTTCTTTTACCTCTATATCTTGAGCAATTTTAAAGATTTAAAAAAAAATTATGGCGCATAGGAGCACATTTGAAGACGAACGAATCCATGTCCTCAACTTTATATTGCACATCACTGTTGAGGATTTAACACCTGCGTTACACTCGCCCCCCTCCAACATATGATATCTTTGTTATTTAGCCAGCGTAAAGTTTCTTAGTGGTGGTACATTTGAGCGCATTTGAAGTTATGAAAGATAGGTATGATGAATTTGAAAAAATGTTCTTAGTTAAGAAAAATAGCGCCAGCCCCCCCCCCCAATTTTGATTGCTGAGAACTCGGTCATCAATGTGACGCCAAATTTGTTCTTTACGGCGCATATGAGCGCATTTAAAGATCTTAAAGATCATGTAATTTAAATTTTGATTTTTTAAATTAGGGGATAGCATTACGCTCCCCCCCCCCTTTATCAGATGATATAACTAATACAGTTTTGTGGAGCTACAACTTTTAACGGTGGCATATTTGAGCGCATTTGGGACGCAATTCAGTGGGCTATAGAAAACCCAAAAATTAAGAGGGGTGGGGGGGGGGGCTGGTGTAACCGACCTCTTGCTTGAAAAGTTTGTAAAGCTGGGTTCGTATACTGGGAATATTTTTTTTCTTGAGGAAATTTGAAAACTTCACCAAATATTCAGAAATGTTTATTTATATTTTATTAGCCAACCTTTAAAAATTTAACAAATGTTTCAAGTTTCGAGATTCACTTAATTCTTTCCGAACATGTACTTCATATTTTGTTTAAATTTGTAAAAATTATGTAGCTTTCTGAAAATTTTGAGATCTACTTCCAACCATACATTTTTTAATAATAAAATTAATTTTTCTTCGAAATTTGAAGATATTGGGATGAAAAGCATAGAAATTACGAGTTTTTGAGTATTTCATAAAGCGATATTCTGAATTTTTCTATATTTTAACTTTCATGCATCACCAAATATATTTCTTCACAATAATGTAGCCGTTTGACACTTGAAAAGTTGTCACCCACAAAAAAAGACATGATGAGCCTGCAAAACAAAATTTGGACAGCCATTTATAATTTATTCAAAATTTCGGACTTTAATTGTCATCATAGTGCTTTCTAGTAAATAAATCTGCCTATTGTAAGAATTTGATGAGATTTTCTTATCAATTGTGGAAATTGTCATTTTGGGTTTAAATTTAGGGATCCGCCATTTCGTAAATTTTTGAAAAGACATTTTTTGTGTAGGTGTATTTTTTGAAGGTAGTCTAGAAATCATAATTGTACAGAGCCAAAGGATTCCAATGGAATAAAAAAAAAGTGACTACAAAATAGGGTGGTGAAACAAAGAAGAATCCAAACTCAACAAATAAGGACCACCCTAGTGTTCATCATCTGGCAACAGATCTATGATGTTTCACAAAACATTAAAAGAAATGACGTCAACAATTCTTACACTGTCAATATTGTTACGAAGTTTATTAGAAGCATTTTTATTGCACAGTGTCATTCTTCAAAAAAAGATACACAATACTTTTATTTGCCCTAGTTACATTTTCATTTACAAAATCAATATCAATCATATACATATAAGATTCAAAAAATTCCGCCCAGTATATTAAAAATAATTTGTAGATTGATAAGATTACATAAATTTGAACAATGTACTAAGACGTTTTAGAGTTGCTTGGCAAACTTCTCTTTGACTATCTTCCTCCATTGTTTTTATAAATTTTTGCTTGGAGAAATTTTTCGTCTAGAAGATGTTTTTGATAAGATTGTATATTTACCCATAGAATTAACCAGAACCGCTAGAAGCAAGACCACAGTACCAACACCCCTCATTTTTCTATCCAGATTGAACGAATCTGTAGATAAATTCCTGATCGTTGCGTAATTCATAAATATTGTTTAAAATATTACTGTGGAATGTACTAAACGCTATTTCATTCAACCTCATAAATTTAAAGGATGAGAAGCTTACTTTTCTGAAATGTATGCATTACATTATCATCATCAGTCTTGTTTGCTTCACGTGTCTTAGAGAGGTAACGAAATTGTCATAAATTGCCGTGTCTCATTGCAAGAAATAGGTTATACAAAATTGCGTATATATTTAAAAGTCGTGCATTAATTATAGCCTATTTGCAGAGTCGGCTGTAGATTGTTCGACATAATGTACACGCTCATACAGCTTATGCAAACTGACTCCACCCTAATTAGTTTTATACATATGGGTATTTTTCTATATAAAGGTCACTTTTTCTTCTGCGTGCAATATTTTTGCAAATATTTATTGAATTATTTTTAAATTGAATGTTCTTCTTTTTAGTAACATTATCCGAAAGCATACAAGAGATGTGTTAAATAAAAATGACGTTGCTTTTTTCTCCAGTTAGAAGTTGTTAAGTGAGCAAAGAATTTTTGAAATAGAGGTTGATAAAATCAATATTCTGAATTTTACTCTGCGAAAACATATCTCAAAAACTATTAATATTTCATACAGATTTTTAGTCAATTGTACTCAACAATAGAATTTTAAGTTTAAAAGTGTCTCTCGAAGTTTTTTTCTTGATCTTGCGATGACAAGTTAATGAGCTTTTAGCGATTTTTTGTTGTTCTTTTAACAAATATCAATGTAATTTTTTAATAACTTAGTCTAAATATTTCATCTTTGGATTAGCCTATGTCAAATATAAGAAATTCACCTTTTAACTCACTTAAAACTTGTTGAAGTTTCATGTATATTACTGGGTATCATATTACATGCTGCAGGTAAATTAGACATTTTTTGGATGAATATTTCAATTTTAAACTAAAAATTCTTGAAATGAAATGATGGTGAATAACCCCTCCAAATCACTTTTTAATTTATTATTTTAAAGAAGTAGAAGAAGTGTTATTTGTTGCTTTATTATTGCTCGTTATGCAATCACACTTTCATTGCAAATATATAGAAGTGAATAAATGATAATGTTAATCCTTAAAAACGTAATGATATGTAATTGCGAATCTTCTACATTGAACTATTCTGAAAAGATCTTAAAATAACATTTAGAAATTTTAATTGTTGAAAATTGTAGAATAATTATAAATCTTTAAAACTGAACATTTAAAGAGTTTTCAATTAAAAAAATTTACAATCGAAAAGCTATGCAAGTATTAAGGTTTAAAAGTACAAATTTTGTAATTTTGATAATTTACATTAGAAAAATCCTAAGTTTAGAAGATTTAGAATTCAGTTGACTATTATGCAAAATTAAATATTCAAGAGACTTTAATTTCAAATATTTAAAATTAAAGAATTTTCCATTTCGACTTTTCAAAATTGTACAGCATGTTCGAAAAAACATTCAAAATTTCATGGTTTGAAACTATAAACATTCAACTTTTCAATAGTAACTGTTCAAATTTGAAGAACTTTGAAATTTTAATATTTAAAATGAAACATTTTTCATAATGAAGATTTTTAAGAAGAAAGATAAGTTAAAAAAAGTTTTGAAAAACATGAAAAAAAATATCTATTGGACTCTAAAACTTTCAAAATTGCTTATGCTAGGCACCATTCATTTTTTTGTAAATGAAAAACACAAATTCGAAAATACTTTCGCAAAAATAATATTTTTATATCAAAAGTCACCATAATACAAAGCATCACTATATGTAGAAAACTCGCCCTAATCAACTATCTAATAAAGTCGAAATTTCATTACATTGATCACTCCGGTTCTTATATTTTTGATGATTGCAACGCCATTAGAATTATATATTGGACGAATACGACGATTTTCTTTCCATGCAACAATGTAATTATCCTTTGCTATCACAAGTATAGGACCTAAGACTGGAATCAGGTTACCATTGCGTGCCTTGGTGTAGACATCAGTAAGATCTTCTGGTAAAGCTGTAAAATACCTCAAACCAGGAAATCCATACTCGGGTCCCGATGGTTTCCCCTCATGTACGCCAAGGCACACTGTAATATTCATACAAAGCTTTTAATTGAAATAAGTTTCGAACTCTTTTAATTTATTTATTTATGGGAGCGTGCATTATTTTGAGGGATTTCTTAGATAATGGCGTTACTTATACTATGTCGCATAAAGGCATATCATTACTATGTGCATATCGAAGCCCCATTCGATGGCCTTAGTTTTCATCAGTTTTCGTTTTACCGAAGGGTAAACAGCATTGTTTTTGGAGCATTAAAGATGTTAGCTTAGGTAGCAACAAAGCCGGATTTGCGGGAAGTTTCACTTTTCCTTTTCAATTAGAAGAAAAGCGGAAAATTGGAAGATGATCGTTCAACCATTTCCAGATGCTATCATGCACTTGGAATGATCCAAAAGCCAGGAAATTGGGTGCCGTAGGAATTAAAGGCAAGGACTTGGAAATGAAATTTTTGACTTGTAAACTGCTACTCCAACGGAAAATTCGGAAATGGTTTCTGTATCGTATTGTTACTGGTGCTGGAAAGTGGATTCGCCATGATAACCCTACGCCTAGGAAATCTTTGGTTAAGCCCGGCCAGTCATCAACATCAAGACCAAAGCCGAATGTCCACGGATCGAAGCTCATTCTCTGTATTTGATGGAATCAGATTGGTGTACTATACTATGAACCGCTTCAACCTAATGAAACCATCACGGGAGGCCTTTATCAGAAACATCTAATGCGATTGACCCGAGAATTAAAGGAAAAACGGCTGCAATGCGAGCAAAAAACTGACAAAGCTGGGCACCAGATTGCGAAACCTGCCAAAACACACTTGAAAACGCTGGAAAGGGAAGTCCTACCCCACCCGCCGTATTCTCCAGATATCGCGCCTTCTGATTACCACCACTTCCGATTCATGAATCATGGTCTGCCTGAGCACTCCACTTCTCCTGCAGATGCCAAAAAATGGGTCGATTCGTGGATAGCTTCAAAGGTTGACTCGTTTTTCCGACGTAGCTTCCATATGCTGTCAGAAAGATGGAAAAAAGTGGTGGCTAGCGACGGACAATACTTTAAATCAATAACTGTTAACCAGTTATTTAAATTAACCCGCAATTTTACAAAAAAATCCCTCACAATTAATGCACGCTCCCATATAATAAACTTCTTGCCTAAAATTAAAATTTTCTTATTCTACTATGTTTTTATGGCAGAATTAGCTTATTTCTTAATTATAGGCAGTACTTATAGTTTCAGTGTTCACTTAATTGTTTATAAAATGTATAATGCAAGAAAATTATCTATGACAGGTATAGGTGCACAAATTATCATTATTATTTAAATCATATCATTAGGTATTACGTTTTCAGGTATTTTCTAGCTATTTTTGACGTTGAAGAATTGTTAGCAATTCCATCCTCACCTGATCAGTATCACAAGAATATGTATATTATTTTAATATTATATATTTACCAATAGAATTGACGACAAACGCTACGGTGAATACTATGGTAGCAACGGCCCTCATTCTTTTGTCGGATAAATCGGATCTACGGAGAAATTCCTGATTGCAGTGTAACGGATCAATATTCTACAAGATGTTTCAGCAATAAATACCAGATGCTATCTTATTCGGCCTGATAAATAAATGAATTGTAGGGAAAAGCTTACGCTTGTGACATGTTTGTATTGAATTATTATTATCAGCCATATGTGCGTCATGCGTCGGAGACAGATAAAAAAATCGATATTAATTACCATGCCACCTTTCAAAATTACGATATAGAACATTTTTTGAAACTAAAAATATTCCAATGACTGCGATCATTAAAATCCCGGGCTGGGGGCATAAATATAAAATTAAGCAATTTTTAATGGTAATTTAAAAAAAATATATTAGAGCAATATAAATTTAGTGAATTTATTTATAATGTATTCAAAAAGCTAAAATTGTTCTTAAAATCTCGGGTAAGGATTTTTCTATATGAAATTCTTGTAATTAAAGTGAATATTTTTTATAAGGACAGATTGATGTATTGAGGGGATCAATACAGTTAAGCAATATTGTTAATAAATAAATCTTATAGGAAAATTCATGAATTTCAAATCGTGATACATAACGTTAAATTTTTGTAATTTTACAATAAAATATAGTAATAATGTTACATAGCCTTCATATCGGTATAATTTGGTTAGAATTTTTATTTACTTTTGGCTCCTTCTGTCAAAAGATGATCATAAAAGTAAATTAATTTTTTTTAATTAGTATTACTAGCTAAGGTATTTTGAAAGATTTCTAGGGATTGCAGACGATGTTTAAGATTTCAAAATATTTTAAAGGAATTTCAAAGAATATTGTGAGATTTTTTCAGAATTTTAGAGGCTTTCTATAATTTTTAAGAATTTTAATGGCTTTCAATAAGATTTTCAATTTTTCGGGATTTATACAATTTCCAGGATTTAAAAATATAACATGCAGTTTTAAAGAATTCCTAAGGATTTAGAATGATTTTCTAGGATCTTCAAGGTTTTAAAATATTTTCAATGATTCGAAAAAGTTTTAAAGGGATTTGACCGGATGTTATTCAAGGATTAAGGGTTTGAGTAATTTAAAGGGATTTTATACTATTTCAATAAAATTGTAAAGAATTTTCTCACAAGAATTGAGGGAATTCAAATGATTCCAAAGATTTGAAAATATTTTAATGTACTTTTAATGTACTTTTAAAGATCTCAAAGATTTTAGAGAATTAAAAAAAAAATACTTTCGAAAGATTTCGAAATATTTTATAGGACCGATAACGTTCTAGGATATTTAAAAAGATTTCAAGAGGTTTTGAAAGGATTTCAATGGCCTTTGAAAGATTACGGAGGATGTTATTAATTTTGAAGTATTTTAAATGCTTTCAAAAGAATAAAAATAATAATTTACAGAATTTCGAAGTATTTAGAAAGATTTTGAAATATTAGAAATATTCTAGGAGGAAAATGAATCACAAATATGATTATCATTTAAAATTTTTAAGTTAGTTCAGGTGACCTTCTATTCTAAGTTTGACAAAAGATTGAAAAGGAAGTAAAAATAAAAACCTTTAGTAAAGGGTTTCGATTTTCCATATTATTGTTAAAAATATAAACGCAAGTGATTGATAGGAAATGAAAAGAAGGTTTAATCTCGTTTTATAAGTTGTTTTAGTAATGTTTATTATGATTGAAATCGTTTTAAAAAATGTTTGGGCTGTCGTAGGTCGCGTTTAGCATGTCGGAAACACTAGAAAAGTGCATAATCAATGAATAAATTGAATATTTAAAAAATTACATAATACAGGTGGGGCAGGTTCTTTATCATTTTGTCATGGCTGTTTAAATAGGGTGGGAGAGGGGCAAAATATTGGCAAAATATCTATACCTGATTTATGAATGGCATATTTTGGAAGACTCCTAACCGTATTGAGAATCATCGGACAATCACTTAAGTGGGTACAAACAATGTTACATTTTAGTTTGACATATTTTTGAAGAATTTTAAATTAATCGCTTCAATTAAAATTTAAGAAATTTAAATTAGATTGAAATCAAATTTAAAATCTTATTTAAAATCCAATAATCAAGTTAATGTATATAATTCCTAAAATCAAAATTAAGAATCCAGCGACTAAATTTAGATAACCACTAATTTGAAATAGGATCCTCTTTAAATGAAATTTCCTAAAAAAGAAAAAAATTTTTGGACACAAATAAAAAAGAGGAAAGAAAAATGAGTAGGCATCCAACCAAATCCCCTTCCTTCTCTCTTTATTATTTTTTTCGTCTTTTTTCCCTCGTCTTTCTTACTTTTATAATTCTTAAATCACAATAAAAAACATTTGTAAATAATATACAACAACCTTTCAGTACTCATACAGAACCCTTATCAAGGTAAGAAAAATTTGAGCATATACAAACAGCAAGGAAACAACAATGCTCAACTTTTGATATCTGCGAATCAAGTGCGGGTTCAATTGTAAATCTGCTATAAAAACACCAGAAAAACCCATCATAAACAGATTACAACTAGAGAAAGTAAATAAATAAATTCAATGTTCATGAAACCTCACTGTTGAATATAATTAATCATGTAAGCATAACTTTTGTTTCTTTATACAAATCACTCATGTTAGGATTATGTAGGATTTACTTTCCATTTATGATAATTTTCATTTATTAAATAAAAGTCTGTTAAAACAATTGAAAAGAGACACTTTCAAGATGCTTCAAATTGAAGAAAGAAAGAACTTTAATGAAAATATATAAAACAGACTGATATTAATACTGAACACACTGTTCTTGTCAGATGTTATGGATTGAGATAGATTCACAAAGATGGCTGTCCTTTGAGAACAGGTATTTCAATAATTATTACTCCCACTAAATTTTTAGAGCAAAACTTTCATTTGATTCCCAAAGACTCTATCACAACTTCATAATAAAATATTAAAACTAGCTGGGAAGTCAAAAATTTATTATTCAAAAAACGGTTCCGGATGACTATGTAATGATTTCTTCGGTTGTTGTTGCAATGTTGCCGATTATAGCCCTTGAGTTAGTTAAACAAGAAATTTTAAATGGGTTCGACAATATTAAAACATGTAGTCGATTATTTCAAGAACATTTTCTCAAAGGGAAAGTATTTATTATAAACTAGATATATTTAAATTTAGTGGATTTTTTTACAGGCAAACGTTTGATACTACCATTCATTCAGTCATTTCTCCGATTTTAACGGAAATAGTTATGAAGGATTTAGATGTCTTTGCTTTCAAGAAGTTAGATTTTGCTTTCCTTTTTGACATTTAACATGTTAATGACACCTTATTCTATTATTGCTTTAGTAAAGTTGTAGATGATTGTCGATGCTTTTAACAGTTATCATCCAAACCTTTAATTTAACTATATAGTAGAAGAGCTTTGGGTTAATCCCATGTTTCATTTCACAAAAGAAATTTGAATCGATTAGGAATATTCTTTTTCCAAATCATTACCCAAATCAATTAATTGAGAAACATATTACAGATAGAATTCAAAAAATCAAAAACAAAGTAATAATTTGACAGCATCAATACTTTTGTTTTTCCATTTTTTGTATTTTCACTTCAATCAACAGCTAGCTTCACTTTGTAAATTGCTGAGGGGAAAACAAGGGACAAAATGCATGACGTTCAGTTCATTTTTGCCCTATTTTGCTAATACAATCGTAAAAGCGAATTTTTTCTATACAGATTGATTTTTTTAACTTGAAACTTTTGAATGGTAACATTTTTTCATAGAGTCCCAATTTTTCGAGATATTTGAAAGTTTCAGTTTAAAAAAATCACCCTGTATATACATGGTGATTTTTTTAACTTGAAACTTTCAAATATTTCGAAAAACGTAAGTTTCATTTGATCGAAAATCAATTCAGCTAATACTCATTTTCTATATTTTTTATTCACTCAAATTGTCATTTCATCTACATTTTATTCCTCCAATTTGTCACTAACAAGAATTTATTAGTCCGCATTATTATGTGTCCTAACTTTTAGATCACCTAATTTCTCTTTGCCAGAACATTTATTTATCATAATTTCCATTTATTCTGATCTCTATTTCTGCAAATTTTTAAATGACATGATTTTAATTCTTTCGAATAACTACATAACCTAATTTTTTGGTACGAATGGATAATTATCGTAATTATTATCTACACTAATTTTTAGTTAAATTAAATGTCGTTTATCCTAAATGTCACGTAACATAATATTAACTTCTTCTAATTTGAATATAATCTAAGTTTAATTTTTTCGAATCACTATTTGCTATAATTTTCATTTGTCCTAATTTTAATTCAACCTAATTTTCGTTATTCCAAATAATCATTTACCCTAATTTTTATTTGTGCAAATTTCTATTTGTCATAATTATAATTTGCTCAAACTTCCACATTACCTAATTTCTATTTATCCGAATTATCATTTGTCATCAGTTTTATTTTTTCCTAATTTCTATTTAACCCAATATCGATCAATCCGAGCTTTTATGCAATAATTTCCAAGTAACAGAAGTTCCATTTGTCCTACCGAACTTCCGTTCTTTTTTGAAGTCATGGTTTCCCATCTAGAGTAGGCGCCAAATTCAAATAAGAAACCTCTGCTCATACAGTAACCGTTAGGAAAATTATTGTGTAAGGCCAAATTTCTTCATATCTTGAATTTATTTCTGTTTCAGAAACCTAAATTCGGCCCAATATATAATGCTAGACTAAAGTCTCCCAAACACTGAAACATTCGCCAGACTAAAGAAACCAAAACACTCACTCGCAAGTATTTGTGAAAAATTGATGCATAGCTGCATAGAAGAAAAATACCAGAAGGTATTTATATACAAATACGAACTAAGTTATAAAATCAGTTTTAATTTTAATTTTATCATGTGCGCAATATTATGTACCCACAGAAAGGAAAGGAAATGGGTTTCAGGTGTTCTGCAGATAAGTAAACAAAGGTAAAACAGTCATTTATAATAACATTTCAAGTTCAAGTAACTTCATAAAGAAGGAGCATCATCAAAAATGAGTAATAAAATCAAGAAAAATATTCCTATTGTTAATTGTAACATATTTTAAAACGGAACTGAAGACGAACTTTAGAAATGATATTTTAGGTAGAATTGTTAATTTAAAAATATTTATTTAGGTTTTTATGTTTTGGCTTTTTCGTTACGCAGAAGTTGTAATTATTATTCAATCCTCATGATAAAGGGCTTTGTTTATTCCTTCGATAATTCTCTAGAAAACCCATTTATAAGTCAGTGCTCAACGTACGCGAATAAAAAAGTGTGTAATGCATCAAACGAAACATTAACCACAAAGTGCTGCAAATCCAGCAGTAATATCCTATTTCATCAATTAATGAATAAACTTTTTTTGAAATTATAAATATATTGATGGATACAAATGTTCTTTAGTACTTTTTATTAAATATTTCAAATTCTAAACACAATATCTCGATCCATGTGGACATAGTAAGCACAAACGAAAATGAAAATAATTTTACACATTTATGTTTTACTCGGATACTTTTTTTTTAAATGATCATTCAAACTAAACATGCAAACATGATTTATTGTCTCATTTTCTATATTTCAAACTTTGAGCGCAATATATAATTTCCTTTGGATATTGTTAACACCAAAAAAATGTATAACCGGGGACTGGTTTCGTCACGTGGTTACCATAGAACGTGCTATTAATACTAAGACGGAACACAAAAGTGATGTTCGTTTGGGACGCTGTTATAAGAGTGTTCTTGCCAGGTGTATAAAGGAATTGGTTGACGTTGACCATGAATTTGACTGGGATGATGTTGCAATTTTACATATTCAAAGTAATGAGAGAACGAGAGAATTAATGGAAATGCTTTATATTAAAAAAAAAAAATAATTGTATACTACTTTAAAAACTGTTTGAGATAAATTCAACAAATGTTAGGCTAATATGATTGATTATATTCAACGGTGAGGTTTAATTAATCTTGATTTTCGTTTACTCTCTCTCTATTTTTTATGTATTTATGACGGATATTTCTAATGTTTCAATAGGGGATTTGCAATTTGACCCTCACTTGATTCTCAGGTATCAAAGAGAAAGCCTCTTTATTTCGTTGCTGCTCCTACCCGTTCAAACTTTTCATACCTTGATAAGGGTGCTGTATGAGAAACAAAACGTTGATGAGTATTATTTACAAATGTTGTTTTATTGTCCTTTGATAATAATAAAAAAAGACAAAATAATTTAAAAAGAGAAGGAAGGGGATTTGGTTGGTTGCCTTCTCATTTTTCTTTTCTCTTTTTTATTTTTGTCCAATTTTTTTTTCTTTTTCAGGCTTGTAGATGGATTTACACGCTTAGCATTTGAATACCTCATTAAATAGGTCGCTTCGTTTCTTTCCTTGTCATGATTTTAGCATCCTCAGAATTTAATATTAGGCGAAGAATATTTCGATCCATCCAATGATGTAATTACCATTTGCTCCGCTCCTGTATGCAAAGGGAAACTGAAACATCTGGGGACATTTTTTCAAAAAAGTGAATCTTTCATTTATTTAATAAAGATATTATACGGTGTAGCATACGATAGACCTTAACATGATTTAGTGATTCTAGAGACATAGAGTCCAATCTAGAAGTTAGTGACGCAGACATATTTTAAAAATCTAAAGCAATTTGAGAAAACCCTACTTTAATTTGAATAAATCCCGATTTTGAATTGTTCAAATAATACTTGCAATTCGATATATTAAAAAATACTTATAAATAAGGCCATCGATATAACGAAAGAAAGGATCTAGACGAAAAAGTATTCTGTGCATTTATTAATCTAGAACAAGTCTTCGATGAGTTGGATAAAATTTAATTTTTGGGAAGTTCTGACAGAGTATGCAGTGAATAGTGGGCTTCTAAAATCCATAAAAGCAAAATCCGATTATAATTGCTAATATCAGCGCTGTCTGCTAAATTGCGTTCTTCATGTGTGTTTTCCACCATTATTGTTTAAAAAAGTATAATCAATGTTCCAATACACAGATACTTACTTTCCTTTTTAGTTTTTAAAAACATATCTTGCAGAAGTTTTACTAAACTCTATACGTAGTAATTTAACTTAAATTATGACATGTTCTTTTAGAGCAAAAGAAGATTCAGGTTTTGTTTTTTTATTACAAAAACTTGAGAGAGAAATTTATTAATTTACTGATTTACGTTTCACAAAAAGTGAAACGTATATATGTTTTTTCTTAACAGTTTCATTAGCTCAATAAATGAGCTTTAAAGAAACCAAAAGACTAAAAACATTCATTGCATCTTCTACTTAACTGGTCGAACACCCTTGATCATCTTTATATATTTACAGAGAATGCTGATCAAGCCGGATGGCAGCAAGATTATGAGTTTTAGGGTGATCGCCAATAAAACAACAATTTTATGTTTTATAAATGGGATAAAAAAAGCAGTATACAAAATTGCCTTCAACGAAAAGAAGATAGAACAAGTTGATGATTTCGTGTGTTTTGGAGGTTTATTTTCTGCTGACAGAATAATAGACAAGAAGATATGCATACAATTCTAAATGAAAAAATTAAAGTAAGAGGACTGCTGTCTGATTATTCGATTAAAACAAGAACAAAAGATAAGCTGGGACATAAAGGAAGCCTCAAATTAAGAATAATAATTTCCCTAAATTAATCACATATTTATGTTTGCCTTGATCTTAAACCTAAGACCGAGGCAATTGCTAAACTGAAAATGACATGTGTGAGGTGATGTCATAATATAAAGTCATGTTCATCCTTATCTTAAAATAGAGCTTCAAAATTAAATTCATTTCACCTGTAGGCAAAAAATAAAATTTATTTTCTAAAATTTCAAAACGCAGATTAAACTTAATACGAAGCGTCAAAATACATATGATCATAAAATGTCACATTAAAATAAAATATATATGTGATTGTATCAGATTTTATTACTCTATCAGATATGTTTTTGCTTTATTTCAGAATCACACAAGAAGTCTTGTAAAGTCTATCTAAAATATTTAACATCAAAATTTATTATATTTTCTTCATTATTTCATACAAATATCTTCAATAATTTCTAACTAAAAAAGCAAAGCTCTAATTAAACTGCAACTTAAAATGACACCAAATCGATATACTTTTGAGGACTGAAGTTTTTTTGTACATTGGTTCCTATCTTTAATTTTGCAATTAGGCTTTTATATGTATTGATCTATTATTATATTACATATTAACCAATATAATTTATGAAAAGCACTAAATTAGAGATCAAAGTAGAATTGACTCTCGTTTCTTTTAGTTTGAGAAAACGGAGTACTTTATTTGCTATGTCATTTGTTCTTCTAATTTGAATTCATTGAAATAAAGATTCTTACTTTTCTTAGATGTTTTTATTTTATTATCACTATCCTTATTATTTGCTACTTCACTTGTCTCAGAAAGCTAATGATATAAATCACCGAGCCATGTTGAAAAAAATGTATTGATATCATTTTGGCATTTACATTAATAATAATTTTTTATTTATTTATATTTATGGTAATAAAATTTGTGAAATTAACAAATAAATTCATGAACAAATAGTAGATGAGAGAAGAAAAAAGAAATTATTTCAAATGAGCAATACTTCTTTGGTCAGAATGTCATGAAAAACTATTAGATTCAAGATATTTAGAATGATCTTATTGGCAATATGTTTTAAATTGATTAAATAATTACAATAGCTATTGGACCTTAATACTCTAAAATAATTATTTTATTTTGTTAATGTTAAAATTTACGTGTTTAAAGTAATGAAAAATGGTATGTATTTATTTATAAAAATAGATGAAACGATTCTACGTTTGTAAGTATTTTTTCTCCAGCTATGATTGTTACATTTTTTAAATCAAATATGAAATGATGATCGAATAGCGAACAGTGTATTGAAAAGACAATATTTTAATTGCCTGTTTTACAATCTGTTTTTTGTTTGTAATGGTTAGAAAAATAACCATTAATACTATATTTCTTTAAAGACTTTCTTAAACGTTCGGAAATATTGTCAATATATGTTAAATAGACCTTTAGGTCAGTTTGTTTGTAAGTTTCAAAACATTTTGTTTTTGTTTAGGAAAACTATTGTATATTTCATCAAAATAAATGATAAGAATTATAATTAAGAAAGCGTCCTGACCTAGATTTTTTTTTATAACAGTTAGTGATTAAGTTTCCTACTAGTATTTTTATAATTAATAAATCAAGGTAACTAATTATATTGTTAATTTTGTTTTTCTGAAGCAAATTTAATAGAAAGTTAAGTGTTATTAAATGTATTTGAAAATTTATCAATTTTATGAGAGAAAGCAGCACAAAGAATCAAAGGATTTCATAGGATTTAAAGTATTGCAGGGGGTTTTATAATGTTTTAAGAAAATCTCAAGAGTTTTACGAAATTTCAAGGAATTTCAAAAGATTTAATAAAGGATTGGAAATATATGTTGGTATGTTAAAGAGTTCTAAGGAAATTTTATGAGATTTAAAAAAATGGTAAAAAATATTATCAAATTTTATATATATTCACGCAGTTCCAAATTATTTAATGATATTTTAATGAAATTTCAAAGAATTTATCCTGAACGAAGGTGTCATATCAAAGTACTATAGATGCGAAAAATTTTCAATATTTTTAGGTATTCCAAAGACCTAAGATATTTTGAACGATTTCAAAGAACTGTAGAAGCTTTCAAGAAATTTCAAAGAATGAAAGGAAGTTAGGCAGATTTTTAATGATTTTTTAATTTGAGGGCATTTTATCAGATTTCAAAAACTTTTCCA
This sequence comes from Belonocnema kinseyi, assembly GCF_010883055.1. Lineage (NCBI taxonomy): Eukaryota > Metazoa > Arthropoda > Insecta > Hymenoptera > Cynipidae > Belonocnema > Belonocnema kinseyi. The sequence continues at coordinate 27,656,841 of NC_046664.1, forward strand.
AAGCTTTAGCAAATTTCAAAGGATTCAAAACATTTGAGGATTTTTTAAAGGATTCCAGAGAATAGAATTTTTCAGGATCTCAGATGATTTCATATATCTTCAAAAATTGCAATGGATTTCCACAAATTTCGTCAGATTTTATGTATTTTCACGGGATTTTATAAATATTTTGATGGAATTTAAAACAATTTATGCACATGAATTGAGGGATTTTAAACAATATCAAAAACTTAAAAATAATTCCAATGCTTTGAAGTATTTCCAAAGGTTCCGGAAAATTTCAACAGTTTTCGAGAAAGTTCAAAGGATTTACAATATTTAATGGTATTTTAAAAGATTTTAAAGGTTTGAGAAAACTTTCAAAAATTTCTAAAAATGTTAGTGACTTCAAGGCCATGTGACACAGCTAAATACCTATATTACCGACCTCACTTTATCAGTTGTTTTTTTTCTGAACCTTGACATTTTTTGAACGTTCGAACTTTTTTTATAAATAAAATATCTGTCTCAAACTTTGAGAAATGCAAGAGCCGAAAGAAAACAACGTTAAAATACAAAGCTTAATAATAAAAGATGTAAACAAATATATTTGAACTATCAATTCCATCGGCATCAGCCGGTAACGTTGTATATTCGTGTACAACTTTACCGGCTAATGCCGATGGAATTGATAGTTGAAATATATTTTTTTACATCTTTTATTATTAAGCTTTGTACTTTAACATAGTGTTCTTTCGGCTCTTGCATTTCTCAAAGTTTGAGACAGATATTTTGTGTATAAAAAAAGTTAACGTTCAAAAAATGTCGAGGTTCAGAAAAAAGGTGAAATAATTTTCAGTGAAGTTCCTACAAAAATCCAGTACCTAAACATACTTTATTGTACTCTAATGCATTTTCCAAAGCTTCAGATCGATATTTTATTTACAAAAAAAGTTCTTAGGTTCAAAAAAATATTCAGTGAGCTGATAAAGTAAGCTCGGTAATATAGGTATTTGGCTGTGTTACATACCCTTAAGGGATTTAAAACAATTTTAAGTGATTTTAAAGAATGAACTATAATTTAGGAACACTTTGAATAATTGTATAGTGCCTATGAGATCTTAGGATAGTATAAAATATTCCATGTGATTTTTAAGATATTTTAGCGTATTTCGTAAGATAGCCAAAGATTCAATCATCAAAATTTTCTCTATGTTTTCGTACATAATTTATAATTATTCAACAAATTATCAAAATTAGATTTATGTCAATTTTCAAATTTTTACACTATTTGGAAAACCCTTGGAAAACTCGTGTTCATGCGTTAGGTTGGATGTACATTCTTACCCTATTCGACTGCGAGCTGGGTGATCATGTCGCTCACTGTTTCAGAAAATATTTTCAAAATTTTTGTATTTTAACAACCTTTTTTTAGTGACGGATTTTCTAAATATACCTGAAGTTGGTATACTTTTATCAAATATCTAAGAATAACATAGTTCAATTTAATCCAATTCTGAATTTAAACTATTGAAATAATCTTTGGAATTCGAAATATTAGAAAATACTTATAGGTCATCAAAATAATACAAGAAAGAATCTGGACGAAAAAATATTCTCTTAATTTGTTAATCTGAAACGAGCACAGTAAAAAACAGGATCAATTTTGTTGCAGAGTATTTTGATCCGGCAATCATTTGACTTTCGAGATCATAACGATTTTCCATTCGGATCATTTTGATTTCATTTTTTGATTCATTTGTCAGACTAACCAAAATGGCCGCTATTTATTTGCGCTGGTGTCATAATGACATAACCTAAAAATGTTATCAAACCGTATGCAAGTAACAACTACCCTTAACAGCTGACATTTTCTAATATCAGATTTCGTTATTTTTTCAACTTTTCAAGTACGCTGCACGATCAGAAACCATAAAAAGCTTGAATATGAGCTAAAGTATTGTAAGAATGTCAGCCATCTTGGCTTGACTTTATACATAATCCCGAATCAGATCATTATGATCTCAAAAGTCGATCATTCTTTTCGGCCGATCAAAATACTATTAAATTCGGTATCATTTTTGTTGTATATAAAAATGATATTGATTTCGGTATCATTTTGAACACTTTTTTTTACTGTGAGCCTATGATGAGGTGAATAGAATTGCATTTGCGTAAGTGCTGAAAAAGTATATGGAGTCCCTGGTTGTCTTCTATAAACAATAAAAACAACATTTGATAGTGGCAAAGCTAATGTAAGGGTAAATAAATGAGTTATTATTTTGGCGTTGAGCAGGGCTTCGATCAAGGTTACGTTATGTCCTTCTGGCTGTTTGAAAAAAAACATTGATTTATTTATCTATGGATAAATATATAAGAATGGCAGCGAAATACAGCGAAGATGCATGGATTGGCGTTCAAAGGTGATCAAGTTGATAGAGAAGAATAAGTTGACGATTTATAAAGAATATTGACCAGACTGGATATCAGCATGACGAGTATCAGTTTTGGGATCAACGAGAATAAAACAAGAATTATTTCGTTTGGAAGAAGGGACGACAAACCAGTATGCCTTAGACGGAGAGGAGACAAAACAAGTAGATGATATCTTGTAATTAAAGTATAAATGACTGTAGAAAAAGTAACGACATTGCAGAAACCATTACTAGAAGTAAAAATGCAACTAAAAAAGCTAAAACTGCAATATATAATTCCGTGCTTGCACCCATCTTGGTGTATAGTAGCGAGACCTGGACTCACCAAAAAAAGGATTGAAGTAAAAAAAACGTGGTTGGTATGCAATTCTTTGGATTAAATGCGGTAAAATGCTAATGGCTAAAGTCAGTAATAAGTGGGTTCTCAAAGAAGGTAGTATAGAGGAAACGCTGATTAAAAAAGATGGAAGAAATTTGTAAAGATGGTTTATTAATATTGAAAGAATGGATTGAGGACCTTTAACAAATTAAGAGGAGTTAGGTAAATTGAATGGTTGTGCTTAAAGAGATAGACCAAGGAAATAATAATGGAAATATTAGCAACTCGCTCTAAGTTGATATGTGAAGAAAAAGTGTTAATAAGAAATTTGTGACGAGGAGCATCAGCACACAGTGGGAGGAAATGCACTTTTTTCGTACAAAAATGTTCAGAGCCTTCAATTTTGGTCCATTTATTTGTCATAAACAAATTTTATGAAAAAATTAGCAAATAGTCTTACTATCAAAAAAAAAATTTTTTGTTCCCTAAAAGTGCTTCATATTAATGGAGGAATGATATATAATTACAAGAATAATTCAAAAATTTATAATAACCGTTGTTTCAAGCAATTATTATGGCAAAATATTAAACTTTCAGATTTTTTCAAATTATAATTTCCTTCAATCGCCAGAATGACTTTTGTTTTTGCACTGGAAATGCTTTAAGCTATTGGATGAATGACTGCCAGTCACAAAAATACTAGAAAACTTAACAATAACAATTATTATAATTAATTCTCGTCATAAAATATTCGAATTTAAGGTTTTATCAAATTTTAATTTTCTTTATTCCCTAGAATGGCTACTGATATTCCGGAAAAATGTATCTTTTATAATATTTAGTAAAATATAACAACTTACATCTTATAAACAATTTAGATAAACAAATTCCAAATATTGGCAGTTTTACCTAGAAAAAGTCGGGATTTCAATCACAATATATTGAGAATGAATCATAACACTATATGCTAAGATTCACTCAATATAAAATCTTTCGACAATAACCCACCAACTTAATAAGCAAACGCCTCAGTTTGCAGAGATTCGTATCAGAAAACGGGATTGGCAATGAATGCATAAAAACAAGTACTTTTTCATAAATTTCAGAACTTTGAAATACGAGGGTAGTTCAATAAGTCCTTAGAATGAAGTATAAAAACAATTTTTTTTGGGTAAATTTTTTTTGATTTTTCAACATAATCTCCTTGGAGCTAAATCTGGTGAATACGGTGGGTGTTATTCAATTAGAATTTTAGTTCTTCAATTTTAGCCATTGAAACGAAGCATGTGTGAACTCGGGCGTTGTCGTGATGAAAGAGAATTTTTTTCTCGCCAAATGTGGT
>NC_046664.1:27661015-27706453 GCF_010883055.1 Belonocnema kinseyi
ATGAACTGAGTCCAATTCATTTTTTATCTCATATGGAGTTAAACCCTTTAAATGAAAGTGTTTGATTACCGCTCTGAACTCGTTTTTTTTCATTTTTCTTAAAAAAATTTTTTTTAATTGGTTATAAAAACACCTAAACTCAGAAGATGTGGACTGTGACTGCACCATATATCTAGTCGGGAGTGGTGCTAACTGAAAACAGATGATTTGGAGCGATTCGCGCGCCATGTTTTGGTCATTCTAAGGACTTATTGAACTACCCTCGTATTTCTTCTTTCATAACTGATACATGGATCCGTACTCACTAACATTTTGTCTCGGTGATTACTGTAGTCTTTATTCCGAGCTTCACCTGCTTCTTCAGAAAACTGTCCAAATGGAAATGGAAAGTGTTTCATAACATCAGCTGTAAGCAGTAATATCTAATTGTTTTACTGCATCTATTACCAATCCTGTCTTCTGATGAAAAGCTTAACAAATTCGAGTCTTCGTCTTCTTTTGAAAATCTTTATGTACATCCGTATCTACTCGCCATTTCTTAAATTCGAGTCGATAGGCTATATGTAAAAGACTTTCCATCATATGACTTGATATCTATAACTTTGCTTTTGACTTTATCTAACTTATCTCTTTAGGTGTAGCTTAACAAATGTAGCAAGTCATAGATGATAAAGTTCCAGAAAGAGCCTGGTAAACTTTTTGGTCAGGCATCGTCAACATCATATCAGTTTTTATCACAAAAGTACTGGAATCGTTCTTTATTATTGTGGGCTTCATTTGATCGATTTCGTTTTGAAGAGACGATATCACTGAATTGTTTTTTTCTGTGGGGTTTCTTTTGCGAATTCATATAGTACTGGCCTGCAATATGATGTTGACGATGGATTAGGATTTTGCCATACTACAGAATTTACCAAATTCTCTAAGTGAAGTCGCAGTGGTATCATTGAAACCGTGAAGATACTATTATCCACCATGTCTGGATCATGTTTCTTTTGCCTCTCTTATTTCGAAGTCAGTTTATTTTTTTACGTATATCCATTAATTTCCTTTGTTTGGTTGAAGTAGAACATTCTGCAAAGTCACCTGAGTTGGGCCTTCCGCATTTGTCATTACTTTCAGGTAGAAATTCCACGATAAAATATGTGTTCAACTAACCTGTAAACTTGTTGTCGAAACAAACTTGACTAAATGCTGAAATCCGCCATTTCCTTTTAAAATGAGGGGTACAATCATCATTTAATTTGTTTTTAACCTTTTCTAGTTGTTTATCGCTTAAATCAAATTCTCTTTTTAAATACTGCGCCAAACGTTCCACACCTTTATTGGAATTAGAAATAAAAAAATCTGATAGGGTCTTTTTGAGAATTTTTATTGCATCGATTTTGTCTTAATGGAATACCATTTATTGGACAAATATTAAACGCAACAAATTTTCTTGAAGTTGCCTAAAATTACTTAGTACTTACATCTATTATTAATACAAAATCTCATAATTAGAAAACGAAACAAATAAAAAAAACAAATACAATGTAATGCAGAAAAGAATACAACTGTGAAAAGAAAACTCTTAGTCCAATGCACAAATTTCTGAAACGGAATATTGAAACAAGTGAAAGACATTAAAAAAAAAGATAACTCTGAATACCATGGCTACGAAAAAGAATTCTATTTCCAAATTATTCATTTGAAGGGACCAGATTTTTTTCTACGTGAGATTGACAAAATTTGGAATTAGTTTATGTAAATTGTTTATAAAGATATATTTCACCAAATATTATAAAAGATACATTTTTCAGAAATATCAGTAGCTATACTAGCGATCAAAGAAAATTAAAATTTGATAAAACCTTAAATTTGAATGTTTTATCACAAGAATTATTTATAAAAATTGTTATTGTTAACTTTTATAATATTTTTGTGACTAGCCGTTTAGCTTAAAATATTTCCAGTGCGAAAACAAAAAAATTTCTATGCGAAAGGGCCAAAATTTGGAATTTGGAACTATTTGTTAATTTGTTCATAAAATTTTGTTTATAACAAATAAATGAACTAATGAGAAATTAAGACAATATAAAGTTTAATTAATCATTTATTAAAGCGTAAAAAATGTTATGTAAAAAATTTCAGTTTTTCCATATTTTGAGTAAGAAAATTATTAATAAACAAGTAGAAGAGACAAAAGTTCGGAGCGTCAAGCTCCTCAGAATTTAATGAACTTTAGTTTAAAAAAAAAATTTTAATCGGACCAAAATTGAAGGCTCTGGTCATTTCTGAACGAAAAAGTGCATTTCCAGTCTGTGTGCGGTGCACCAGCTTGCGCCATAGGTAGTTTACCACGTATTCTACGAGAACTCTTTCAAAATTTAGATTGTTCCAATAGCCAAAATTACTAAAATTTGTGAGCCGACGATACGGGTACATCAGATCGAGCTCCAGGTAGTACAATACGTATTCTACGAGAACTCATCATTTGGAATTGTTTTCAATATTCAAAAAGTTAAATTTTCAAAAAGTTCTCGTAGAATACGTATTATACAACCTGGTGCTCGATCTGGTGCACGCGGATCTTCGACTCACAATGTTTAGTAATTTTAGCTGTTGAAACAATCTAAATTTTTAAAAAGTTCTCGTAGAATACGTACTAAGGTCCCAGGGGCGCGACCTAATGCACCCGGGTCTTCGAATCACTATTTAGAATTGTTTCCATTATTGGCGTAATTTAAATTTGTTTAAAGTTCTCGTATAAAACGTTTTAAACTACCTTGTGTTCGACCTGGAGCACCCGGATCGGCGACACACCACTTTTAGTAATTTTGGCTACTGAAAGAATATAAATTTTGAAAAAGCTCTCGTAGAATACGTGCTAAGATACCTCGGGCGCGACCTGGTGCACCCGAGTCGTCGACTGGCCATTTGGCATTGTTTTCATTATTGACGAAATTAAATTTTTTTAAATTTCTCGCAGAATACGTATTATACTACCTGGTCCTCGATCTGGTGCATCCGAATCGTCGACTCACAATTTTTAGTAATTGTTGCTGTTTGAACAATCTAAATTTTAAAAAAATTCTCGCAGAGTACGTATTAAGCTATCTAGTGTGCGACTAGATTCACTCGGATCGTCGACTCGCTAATGGAAGTTATTTTGGCAATTGGCACAATTTAAGTTCTTAAATAGTTCTCATAGAGTATGTGATACACTTTCTGATGTGCGAATCGGTGCACCCGTGTAGCGAACTTACCATTTAGAGACGTGTCGGCTATTTTCAAACCTAATGTTTTCATTTTTAACGCAGGCTAATTTTCTCTGACGCTTACATGTTCTTAAGAATATTCATTTGTGTTTAGCGTGTCCTAAGCATCGGAAACGGACAGGAACAAGGCTTGCGCCTAGCTGCCATTCAGCCTTGAACCATGCTTTAGCCAGATATTTCCAAGTGTCTTGCAATGCTTGAGCGATGAAAACTTTTTTCACGCGGGCAGAAATTTTTTTGCCAGAAACAAGTGTTCTCAGAAATGATTTTCATTTGTTGTTCTAATTTTTCTCTTCAAGAGGCGTGACCCATCCGAGCGTTAATCGCTTCATAGTTAATATTGGTGGTTCAGAGCAAATTATATTATTTTACTTTGATAGATTTTATTTAAATTTTTATTCAATACAGCCGGCCTCAGACTGGGCTTCTAGAACGATCCCGAATATTCTCCTCGATACAAGGTAAAACTTGAGCAGGTTCCGGACTCGCGGGGCTTCTAGGACGATTCCAAATCGCCTGCTCTATACGTAAAAGCACTTGTTCTATATTGCTTCCACCAGCTTGATACCCCATTATATGGGTAGTTCCGCTTCTTATACTTTTCATAATTATAGTCCCATCAGCATTAAATATTGGACGGAAAGAACCATCATGCCACCATCCAACAATGTAATCATCCTTTGCTATTACACGTAAAGGACCTAGGACTGGAAGCAGGGGACCATTACGTATCTTGGTGTAAACATCAGGAATGTCTTCTGGTAAAGCTACAAAATTCCTGTAACCAGGATATCCAGGCACGGATCCGGCTGGTCTCTTCTCCCGTATACGGATGCATACTAAAACATTAAGCGAAATCTCTGAATTAAGTATATCTTGGATTTATTTCGTCTAAGTAACATTTATAAATAAGATTCTGATACACTATCATACATTTTTTGCTAATATCATTAATAAATTCTGAATACTAAAATACAAAATTGAATTTTGCCATTAATATTTTGTTATTATATATTTACCAGTAGAATTCACCAGAACCGCTACACTAAAGATCAAAGTACCGGCAAACATAATTTCTTCTAGCTTGAGAAAATCTTTGTACGAAGAAATTCCCAACAGAAGTATAACTATTGAATGCTCTACGAGGTGTTACAGTCAGAATTTGGATAATCGGCCTGAAATGAAATGAACATGCGTAGTTTTTGAAGATGTTTGTGTTTCATGAAATGATAAATGACGTCTAATCGTAAAATCAACAGAGTCGTAGATATTTTCAACTACTAGAAGCTAAAAAATGATAACTAATGATTCGAAGATGCCTTAAAAAAATCGCATTGGTTTTACATATATACTTACTTAGTACAGGCCCCATAAAAAAATGGCCTTCGTTCGCGCGTAGATTGTAATGTGACAAAAAAATTCCAAAAATCGTGTATTATTTTAGCTAATAAAAGCAGAAAAATGTTTTTTATATGATCAGAATAAATTGTAAGAAATTCAGATTGAATCCGCATAAATTCCTACTGTTATAAATCTACTTACAAAACGTCCTGTGTTTGCCTGTAATGGGTCTACGGTAGGAGTAACTTTTTGTTCATCAAAAGAAAAAGGACTTTCAATTTTCAGTGGGTTGAGATCTAAATCAGACGATGGAACATAGCATTGATGATTGCATGATACTCCTAACGAAAAAACACACTTACACCTATAATGATGGTGCTGAAATTACCTAATGAACATAATCTTTTCTACTAGAAAATGACTATTCTAGAAAAAGTCTAGTTGGCTAGAATCGACCGGGCCTCCTATAGTGGAATAGATGGGACTATGAATTCGAAATCATTAAATCATTGACATGAGCGTTTCCTTCAATTGCCTCATTAAGTTCCAAAACCCAAATCACTGAGAAGATCCAAAAAGACATGCACAGAGATTAAGCAAAAAATCTTGACATTATGGCTCTTATAAAAAAGTCACAGTTCACGAAATAATGATTTCCTGCACACGGAACCTCTATATGAGGTCCACCAATCTTTGAAAAGATTCAGAGTTTTCTGTCCTTTAACAACTGTGTGTGTCGTCCGCCCTTCGCAATATATTTAAAAAAAGACAGCTGGTACCTGTCGCTGTTAGTACGTAATCTGCTCGTAGGTGAGGGTGGGGGGGGGGGGGGGGTTAACGACTAATACACGGAAGGTATCTAACGGTTGGATTATTATAAGCGCTTTCTTTACTGTGTATAACCCTGTCTGTTGCTGGAGAAGCAAAAACTTAATAAATACTGAATTTAAGAACCGCGAAAGTGAAGACCAGACTATCAATGCCCCTAATTTTTTAGCGGAAGGAGACAGATGTACTGAGAAATTGTAAGCCATAGTATAGGTAATGAATATTCCACAACATTTTCTAGTCAAATTTATTAAGCGCCATTTCACTTGCCCTTCTGAATTAGGTTGATTGGAGGAGAGGAGCTTATTTTCTTGCTTTGCGTTTAATTATCTGTCACATTTGCATCACGTGACGCAGAAATTTAAGAATATAAACATACTTTATTGTGAAATATTGTGCAATGCGAAGATTTGTTACCACGGGAGGAGGAAATACATATTAATTAAAGTGGTTTTATTACATATATGAGTGTGTGTTTTTCCTTTGATTCGCTCGGTTTCGATTCCTTTGGAATTAAGCCTTAGGGCCTTTGATGAAGCCATCGAACGCATTTTCGAGGTGCGGATAGAAGGTCCGTGTACCAAATGTTTCTGTTGAATATGGTTACAATAATTAATAAGCAGTCGCGCACAATTGTTCAGGGACCATCCCGAAGAAATAAAACCTAAGCGGATGCCTAGAAACTGTGCGGAAAGCTGAATGGCACCTGGTGAGGTGCCTCAAACGGCGACCTTTTAGAGCATGCAGTATTATCCTTTCTTGCGAGGCTCTACAAAGATAGAAGAATCCTTTTCCCGAGCTGCCCGTCGGAAGCAAAATGAGAAGTCAAACATAGTTGTAGTAAGTGCGGTTTAAAACAACCGAACGCGCAAGGCTCCCGACAATGAGTCGCACAACTATGCCGACTACCCTAGAGTTGGGGAGTCAATCAAGACGGAGTTAATTTTATGGACCGCAAAATCTCAATACTTTCGAGTGGACGGATCAACCCAGGGATGACCTGTTGGAGTGCTATGATACCTGTATGGGCCCTGAATGAAAAGACAACATATAATAATGTATACGTACGAAATGCGAACAAAATATAAGATTGACGAAAAAACATGCTCTACATGAATAGTCTTTATTGCTCTTAAGTAAGACTGTCTTTATTTATTCCTCGATATGAGATCTAAGATGGAAGAACTGTGAATGCCCATTGTGAGGTGATTTCATAATATAAAGTTATGTTTATCTTTATCTTATCGTAAACCTTAAATAATAAAATAATATCACCTTTCCAGAATAATTCGACTCCGGAAAAGAGACCTTATGAACATGAGGTGCAGAAAAACTAAACCTATTTGGTGTAAATTACCAGAAACAGTAATTTCTTTTAGCTTGAGAAAGTGGTCGGATGAAGAAATTTCTAACAGAAGTGTAACTAATCAATATTCTAAATGATATTTCAGTTAGAAATAGGATTATCGATATCTTATCTGTACTCATAAATCAGATCAACTGAAATAAATATCCGTACTTTTTTGAGATGCTTGTATTAAATTAGGATGATCCGTAATATTCGCTGCTATACGTTTCGCGGAGAGCCAAGCATGTATTTAGATTTAACTTACGACGCCATCTTAAAATAAAATGTTTTCATATTTTTAGAACGTCTAATTCCCATAAAAAACACTAATGTGTACAAACATTTAGCCAAGTAAATACATTAGAGCGTATTGAAAAAATTAACTATTTTGTTTTCGTTTTTCCATAGGCTTGAAAAGTTTCGGGTAGGTACTAAAAAAGGAAAAAAGGTAACTGCTGAGAAAGATGAGTCTTAAGGAAAAAGAATTAGCAAATGAAAAAATGTCCTGTGTTCACGCGTTTATTTCAAAGTGACAGATAATAATGAAATTCGCGATATATTAGACATTTGTAACTATTCCAAGTTCAAAAATGGTTATTTCTGATCTAGAAAATCAGAAAAAACCATATTGTATCCACGCGCTTGGTATAGAACAAAGTACAAAATGTCCTCCGTTTACTTGTAATAGGTGCTTTCAGCTGAAATAATTTTAATTAAGAAATAATATACACTGTACTCTAGTAACAGTTAAAAATATATTTTGTTGAGTTTGTGAAAATCCAAATGTGTCAATCGATCGTAGCATTGATGACTGTATGATGCTTGTTTCGCAGAAATACTCTTACATCCATAACGGTGGTTCTAGTATTACATACTAGCCAATTGCGTTGAATGTCGGTATAATAGAGGAGTATCAGTCTTATGAAAAATACTCCCTTGTATTATAATTATAAAAATAAACATCATATTCTCTACTAGGACAGAACCATTCTGGCAAACCAAATAGTTAGGTAAACGAGTTAGAATAAACGAGACAAAAACTTCAGAATCATTGAATTGAACGTTTCCCTAAATAGCATTATTGAACTTGGAAACACTCAAAAGATGTAGAAACATGTACACGGAGATCAAGCAATAGATCTTGTTATTGTGGATGCTCAAGAAAAAGTTACAGTCCACGGGATGGTGATTTCCTCTACAGGGAACCAGCATTTGAGTTGAACTAATCTTTCGGAGAATTTTCAGCTGGAAAATGTTTACATTTTATATGAAAGGTAATATCCATAAATGCTTTCGCTTCGTCCGGTGTTTTTTTTTTATTAACAACAATAGCATATGATCGTCTTCAATAATAAAGGCCATCTCGCGAACACGTCAAACGAGTTTCAACTGTCGCATTTTTTTACGAATCGCTTGTATATTCTTCAATATTTCCCAGTCAGATTGACTAGTCATTACCTCATCCGCCATTCTTAATTAGAACGGCTGAAGAAGAGGAGCTTATTTGCCTGATTTGCGTTGCATTATATGTTATATTTGTTTCACGTCTCTCAGAAATTTAAGAATATAAGCATAAATTTATGTGCAAACCTGTCAAAATACGTCATTTGTAATTAGGTTGATATCTTAGAAAGTCATAAACTAATTAATCTATTTTTACAGCAATAATTTTTGACAGGGAAGGAAAATCTGCTACGTAGCCTAAAATCTGAAGATTGGTTACCGCGGGAGGGTATACATTTGAATTTAAGTCGTTTATTACTGCTTTAAAAAAATCTTTTTATATTGCAGCCATGTAAATTTTTATATACTGTCAAGTGACGATTTAGTGTCGGTTTTGAGACTGATGGTAACCATAAATCCAGAATTTCGAAACGTAAACGGTCAAGGGCATATGAATCGTTACCGACAGATTTTACTCGGTGGTAAAAACTATTTAGAAAATTGTTTTTCCCATACGGAGTTAAGGGCGTTATGAATATTTGACGGAAATGAAAAAAAAAGTTTGCTGTTATACGTGGAAATAAATGTTTTCTACTTACATACTCAAAACGTTCGCGGACCATTGAGCATCTCATTTAAAGTCAGAGCTTTTTTATGAGTAAATGGTCCAGATACTATGTTGCCTGGTTTATTAAATTATTTAAAGACAGCAGCATCCAGAAGAACATCCCTTTATTACAACTATGTATACATAAGCAAAACACTTCGTAAAATAATACTTCGATTTTTAAATATTTTATAAGTACAGTGAAACTCTTCTATAGCGCCAATTTTAGGGATTTATGTGGCAACTAACTTATTATAGCCTGCTCCACTTTTGTTTTATCACGCCTGACTGCTCGCCTAAGTGACAATCGCAGATCCCGCGACACTCCTGTTACACCTACCTGCAGCACGGCATCGATTCTAGATAGGGCTATAGAAAGAAGATCTATTAAAGGGTTTTACTTATTAGATGAACTTTCCACAAAATAAAACACACTTCTGACAATTCCCACGTTAACACTTGACAGTTTGAGATTACAAAATACTACACTGGGACTCCGATGTTTGAACACGATCAGACCTCCCTATCTACCATGTGAGATAGACAAAAACGATCCGATGATGCTTCAGTGACAGGTTACACGTTTTATGTCGAAAGGAGCATACTCTCTCTCTGTCTACCCAACACCTCATCGTCTTTTCTCTGTCGCATCGTAGAGCCTAATGGATAGCTATGATAGTGCCACAAAATCAAAAAATTTGAAATTGAATTAAATATTTGAAAAAATCTGAAAGTAATTTTTTTAACTAAAGTGAATGGATATTCACGGTTTTTTTTACTAATATTGCTCCAATAACTTAGGGATATTACTTCGCGATAAGTATTCGCGTGTGAGATGGCGCTGTTGTCAAGGTCAAGATCAAGATCATTCGATCACATGAAATAATACTGATCGACATCGAAGCTCCGCTGTTGGTCGGCACGAGCCGGTCATCGCGCTCTTTTGCTCTGTTAACACGGTTCCCTCTCGCTTCGAGTTAACTGTCGCAACTTCATGCCGCAGTAACACATGTAGGCCGTTAGAGTACAGCATCTTACCGCAACGCTCCTGTTTTGTCACGACTAAGTGAGCATCGCAATCCCTGCGCAGCTCCTCTCACTCACACCCGCTACGGGGTGTCGAGTCTCCAAACACTAAATCCAGAAACATTCAATCCAGGTTCGATTGTATTAATTTCATCAGTAGTATATTTATCTCACAGAAAAATATAATTTTTCATCTAAAGTTGGACTAAAATGTTAAAGATATGTAACCAACCCTATCAATTTATTAGTACATTGAGAAAAATACTGCATAGATATTTTATTATTATTTTTATTAATCACATATGCATAGCTTTAGGTATTTAAATATATAGTAAGCTCGAGATTTGGCAAGTCGAAAAACACCGCGCAGCTAAGACTGACGGTAAAAGCAAAATTGTACTTAAATTTGGTATTTTTGTTGAAATTTAAATTAATTTCCTTAGCTTCTGCCTGGACTTCGCAGGCTTCTGGAATGATCCAGAATATCCTGTTCCATAAATGGAAAAATTTTAGATGCATCTTCTAGCTCAACATATGGATATTTCATTTTATGGTTTTCACCGCTTATTATATGTTTTATGACCTTATCCCCTTCATAATTATATATTGGATGGACAGTATTTTTATCCATCCATCCAAGGATATAATCATCCTTTGCTAATACAGTCACAGGACCTAAGACTGGAATTAGAGGACCATTGCGTAGCTTGGTGTAGATATCAGGAATGTCTTCTGGTAAAACTACAAAATGCCTGTAACCAGGAAGTGCATCTACGGGTCCGGCTGGTCTCCTTTCCTGTATACGGATGCAAACTGAAACATCATGATACAATATTCTAATTAAACAAATATCTTCTAGTTACTGATTATTGTCCTTACTTATGAATTTTTTTATTTCTGTCTTGATATAAGATCTAAGTTCGAGGTATAGTTGATAAACTGTAAATGACATTTGCTAGATGATGTCATAATGTAAATTCATGTTCGTATTTATATTAACGTAAAAATTGAAAAGTAGAATCGTATCACTATTTCAGAAAATTCTGGCCTTAAGAGGTGACCTTAGAAACATAAGACGCTAAAAATCTGAATTAACGCATTTGATGTAAAATTTGTAAATCAAATTCTGATACACTGTCAGACATTTTTTACTAATTTCTTGAATAAATTCCAAATATTAAAATAAGAAACTCAATTCTGCAATTAATCTTTTATTTCATATAGATATTGATATATTATAGTATTACATATTTACCAATGGAATTTACGAGGACCGCTATACCGAAGATGAAAGTACCAGCAATCCTCATTTCTTTTGGCTAAAGAAAAAGGTCCTATCGAGAAACTCTTGAGCGAAGTGTAACTAATGAATTTTCTAAAAGATATTTCAGTTATAAATATTATAGTCGCTATCTTATCTGTACTCATAAATCAGATTGATTGGAGTGAAGAGCGCGTAAGTTTCTCAGATATTTGTATTATACTATCATTTTCAGTTACATTTGCCGCTAAACTTGTCACAAAAAGTGAAGCACACATGTAGGGATAAATTACAAAGTCACCTTGTAAAAGCACGTCATAAAATTTTTGTATCTATCCTATTAGGGTTCATACAAAGTAAAAAACATTAACCATGCAAAAAGTTGGCTAAGGCTAATAATTTAAACAATAAACATTTAGTCTATGATCTAATAAACAAAAAATAATAATGAACTGTAATTTATTGCGAGTGTGGATTAATAATTTTGTTTAATATTACCTGAAATTTAGTTTGAGAAGAAAATTTAGAATAATTATTTCCTAAAAATCCTTTTGTTTTGTTATAATTTTGTTACCATTTATTGTCTTTCTCTCTCCGTTTCTTGAAGTTTCTGCATCATGGACTATTTCGGGAGGTTACAATTTTTTCAACATATTAAAACTATTAATATGTAGATTTCTAAAAAATAAGACTAGAAACGAGTAACGCATACCTACACTTATCAGTTTAATTGGATCAATAGATTTCGGGTTCATAGATTGGATCAATAGATAAAAAACTAAATTTTTTTTGATACAACATACAAAATTTTGTATAATATTAAAGGGATTTCAAATCCTCATAAATGGCACAAGCGGATCTTGCCGCAAAGCTACATGGAGGAGAAATATCTTTAATCAAAGAAAATCTTAGTGATTCAAATAAATTATTGTACTACAAACTTGCTATAAAACATATCTTAAAATGGAAAAAATGTTGTCACCTATCTATCTATAATTTAGCTAAAGAAATAATAACTTTGCGGCAAAACGTTATAAGCTAAAAAAAGTAAAAGATTCATGTTCAAATTTACATTGTTAATATATACTGAAATGTAACTCAAAATTAGATATATATTTCCTGAATCAAAATTAAAAACCACCAGCTAAAACAATTTTTTCTCCTTTAAAGTTCTCATTTCTGGGTTCAATGAACCGCAGCCTGAATTTTACCAAAAATATATCTTGGAAACAAAGGAATGGGTTTTCATGATAAAGAAATATTACTGTGAAAATGAGATGCGATGAATTTTTCTGCATCAGCATGTTGCAAAGTTGTTTGACAGTTTCATTTAATAAAAGTTATTATTTAACCATATTTAATTAGTAATAATTTCTTTTTATTTTACGGGATGAAACAGAAATTCTAACAACATTTGAGGCAATTAGTGCTGAAAATCATTTCATTATCAGGCAACATTCGTTCTGAACGACTCAAAGCTGTAAATCATAAATTTACGGTCATAAAAAGTATATTCAAAATGATTAATTGTTTGATATATCAGATAAACTTTTTTTTAAGGAATTACATTAATTATAAAAAATATCTATTTTAACGAAGCGCAAACATTTGGAAGCATTGAAATATTTCTTAGGGTGTAGCAACAGATTTTTGAGGAAAGTAGGTTTAGTTTCAAGAAAATAATTTTATTGACTCTATAATTTTCACATTTACTGAGGAGAAATATTACCCTTTATGAAAGAAGTATCATGAAATAAATTATTTCTTTGAGTCTATGTTTAATTTTTTTCCTTTATAAAAATATTTACTTAATTGAAGTAAATAACTACTTGGCACAACAAAATAAAGGTACGAATTTTCCTGGAACCATTATTTTTTTCAGTTTTCAGTCAAAATGTATATTAATTGGATAAAAAGATTTTAGTGTAGCTGCCTCTGAGGAAGAAACCAAAAATTTTAATTAAGGATATGCACCAAGAGGAGAATCAAAATGTACAAATATTGTTTCGACGTTGTATAAATTTCCGTAATATTTAAAAAATTATATTTCTATTCTATGTATAACTGAAATACTGCCATCGTTAAAGTTTAGACTTCAACCAGGTTTCAAAATTTGAAGTAAGTTTTTCCCAAAACCATAAAATGTCCTTTTGGTATCTGGGTAATAAAGATTCAGGAAGGAAAAGTTTTCACGAAGGCCTACATGGTTTGAGTGAACTCTCCGAGGTAACCGCCATCAAAATAGCTTTAATGCAGCTTTTCAGGTTTAGAATTATTTTAAAATTCGCACCTGTCTCTTGACTATTATGCAGCGGCATTGCCATTTTTCTAATTTCAATGCCTTTCAAAAATAAATCCTCACTGACAGTGTTGCAATTTTCAAACGCTTGTACCCGCAACCCCTGCAAAAGGGTCAGTTGGCTCAGAGTTGCGAAACGAACCGAACGAACTTTATTGTAGCTCTGTGAATATTTATTTTTGTTCGAGTCCAACTAGGAATATTTACCCCATTATCAGTGTACTAAATGTATTTTAAAGAATTTTAAACTTTTATTGACTTTACCTGAACTCTTCATATTTTCCCGAACTTTCTAAACTTTTCACACTTTTGAATTGTCTGAACATAGGACACGCTAAATTAATTGTGCATTCAAACAAATATGTTAAAGAATATTTGGAACTTTTTGAAATAAGAGGCGCTTCCTGAGAATCTTTGGATAGTCCAACCATGCCATATAAGTTGCAAGACTAACTAAAAGCGAGAAGTTGCTCTTTACAATACAATCCGCAGAAAAAATCTCGATTACATGCCCAAAAATTTTGCCTCAGAAGAGGTTTTGAATATCAGAAATATATCGTGGCGAAATTAAAGAGACAGAAGAGCAAAGAAGCTATCCACAATTAACACTCCAACTCATAATATTAACGTTTAGTGACAGTAAGGTATTGAATCTTTACCTGAAAAAGAGCATTCTGTTTCCAGAAACGGATGAATTTACTTTTGTTATACAGGACAGGGTGGTCAGTACCAGAAATTTTAACAAGCACGTGCTACATAAAGGCGTGGTTGATGAGCTTCGATTGTAGGTCGATACCAAAGAATGCATGAAGCATATTGTTCATGGTTGTCGTTTAATGAATCAGAGAGATTATACTCACAAACATAATTGCGTAGCTGTCATTAAAAAAATGTAGCCCTAATGTAGGACTCTTTGCAAAATGGATGCCTTTTTATAGATATATTTTTTCATCCACTTTAGAAAACAAAGCCCAATTCTAGTGTTAGGATATATATCCATCCAGTTGGATCATTATACCCAAGCCAATCTATCCGAATTTGCGATGTATAAGAAGAATGGAGGTGAAGTAAATATCAGCGTCCTTACTCGTCCCATTCGAAAATATTTCGTAGGCAACCTATATAATCAAAGCTCATAATTTTAGCCATCAGAGACGTGAAATAAAGACAACATAGGGGAATGTAAAATATGCATCTCTTTATCATGTTCTGATTTCGGGTGCAGGCAATGCACTGAACATCTTGAACACCCAAGATTCAGTAAAATACTAGTAGCAGCTCAAAAATAGATTTTAGTATACACCTGTCGCATAGTAATGTAAGACCGGCAGTACCTTATTTCTCGAAAAAACACTGGCGGGGCCAGCGAAACGTACCGCTAGTCCCGACATTGTCCAAAATGTACTTTATATGGGTGCATTATTTTCGTCTCAATTTGTTCAAAATTGTGCAACCAACACTAACTCCAAAAAACCATCTCCTGCATGGAAAACTGCCTGGCGGGGCCAGCGAAACGTTTCGCTGCCCCCGATATTGTCCAAAATAAACTTGATATAGGTGTACTATTTTCATCTTTATTTGTTCAGATTTGTGCAGCCAACTTTAAACCATAAAAACTACTCACTGTGCGATATACAACATGACGGAGTCAGCGAAACTTTTCACTGGTCCCAGCATTATCCAAAATCAACTTTATATGGGCGTATTATTTTCTTCTTATTTCATTCAAATTTGTGCAGCTAACTTCAACGCCTAAAATCCACGCCCTGTGATGCAAACGCCATATCGGATCCAGGGAAACGTACTGCTGGTCCCGCCATGGTGTTTTTCGCACAGGGGATAATTTTTAGGGGTTGCATTTGGTTCCACAAATTAAAACAAATGAATACGATAATAATGCACCCATATAAGGTAGATTTTTGGACAAAGTCGTGGCCAGCGAAACATTTTGCTGGCCCTGCCATAGTGTTTTTCGCACAGGGGGTGGTTTTTAGGATTGAACTTGGTTGCACAAATTTGAACAAACAAAGACGAAACTAATGCGTCCATATAAAGTTATGTTTGGATAATGTCGGAACCAGTGGTACGTTTCGCTGGCTCCGTCATGGTGTTTTCCGCACAGAGGGTAGTTTTTAGGGGTTGAATTTGGTTGCGAAAATTTGAAAAAATTAAGGCAAAAATTAAATCCTCATATAAAATTGATTTTGGATAATGTTGGGACCAGCGGTATGTTTCGCTGGCCCCGCTATGTTGTTTGCCTAACCTTATGATCCAAAGCTGAATTTTTCCTCATAACAGCATCTTCGCCAGATATGTAAAACATCGTTTCACACTTTAATATCTTTAACTCAACAGGCTTTGATATTATTTTCATGTTAAGAAACATAATGCATTAACTTTTTTATTTTTATTTTTATTAAGCATATATGTACATAAACTTTATAATCATATATGTAAAAAATTCTTTTATAATAAGTGTCCCCAGCCATTTGCAGCTGCGTTCATAACCCGTTATACTAAGAGTCTAATTTGGATGGTGACATCTGATGACATTAAGTGACCACATTTGTCTTCAGCATCGAAACCTCTTACTAAACAGTAGTTAAAAGCAACAACAAACAAGACGATTAATTGAAATTGACCAATTGTTATTCATCCGAACGTTAATCGCGGCATAGTTAATGTTATCGGTTCAGAGAAAATTGTATTATTTTAGTTTGATATATTTTTGTTGAATTTTGAATTAATTGCTGCGCTCTCTGACTGGGCTTCTAGAACGATCCCGAATAGCCTGTTCGATACGTGAAAAAACTTGATTTCGATCGTTTCCACTACTTTCATATCTCATTATATGGGTAGTTCCGCTGCTTATACTTTTCATAATTATATTTCCGTGAGAATTATATATCGGTCGAAAATTATTATTATGTAACCATCCAATAATGTAATTATCCTTTGCTACTACACGCAAAGGACCTAGGACTGGAATCAAGGGGGCCTCACTATTTTTCTGGGTGTGAACATCAGGAATGTCATCTGGGGAAGCTAAAAAATACCTGTAACCATGTTTTCCTTGTACGTTTCCAGATGGCGCCCCCTCCCGTATACGAATGCAAACTGCAAAATCAAGAAAAAATTCTTTATTTATATAAATCTTGTACTTATTAAGTTTACATATTATACAACGAAATTGTGTCGAAAATTCTAATGGAAAACGCAAACGTAAAATGTTTCGTGGTTTATTTGACTGAAATACTATGAATATACGAAAGTAAAGCAAAATATAATATGGACGAAAAACAGGCGTTAAATTAATATTGATTATTGCTCTTACGTAAGACTGCTTTTATTTCTGCCTCGATGTGAGATCTGAGATCGGAGCAGTTGATAATATTTTAATGGCTTATGTGAGATGATGTCATAATGTAAATTTATGTTCGTCTTCGTCTTAACGTAAATTTTGAAATGTAAAATCGTATTAACTTTTTAAAAAATTGTAAACCTAATAATATATCTTAGAAATCAGAGACGCAGAAAAACTGAATGTATTTTGTGTAAGTTGCATTTATAAGTCAGAGTTTGATACAATATTAGAAATTTTTTGCTAATATCTTCAATGAATTGTGAATAATGAAGTACAAAATTGAATTTGCAATTATTTTTTTAATTGACATATACTGATATAATATAATATTATATATTTACCAATAGAAGTCAGGAGAACTGCTGTACAGAAGATGAAAGTACCAGCAACCGTCATTTCTCTTAGCTAGAGAAAACGTTATTATGTAAAAACTTTTGATCGAAGTGTAACTAGTGAATATTCCACAAGATATTAAAATAAGAAATGAAATAATCGCTATCTTATCTATACTCATAAATCAGATCAACTGAAATAATTATCCGTACTTTTTTTAGATGCTTGTATTTTATTAGCATCATCCGTAATATTTGCTGCTATACGTAATACCGAACCAAAAATTTATGTGGATATAAATTACAAATCCACCTTAAAATAAAATCTTTTCATATTTTTGAAACGTATAATTCCCACAAAAACACAACGTGTGATAAAACGTGTTTTTTGATACAAAAATAGATGCATTTTTCATAAAAATGAAAAACTTTGAAATTGGTTCGCCTATTTTTTCCTTTAAATAATTCACATAAATGTAAATCCATTAACACAATAATACATTATTATGTTACAGGTCTCAAAACATTTTTGGTTTGTTTTTGCTATATCTTTAAAATAATAATTTATTATTCTTTTAAAAAATTATTTATTTATATTTACTAATTAATTTAGCTGCTTTATTTTATCAAAAAGAACTTTTATTCCTGGAATTTCTGCTATTCATATTTAGGTTTCTCTTTTAATTTAACAGCTTTGATAACCTTTAAGATAATTAAATAAGCTTTTAATATTCATGCACCTAAATGAATTTCTTCCCACCTAGTATTTTTTTGGGGGATTTTATTTCTGTTTTCTGTGAGCTTGACTCTCGTAGTATGTCTACCATAACCAAATGTAAATTTTTAAGTAAATTTTAATGGATATCATAGAACTGGCGTGGAAAGGAGGACTGCACAGAAAACTCTTGGCGTGAAATTTGTTAGATTTCAATTGTTTTTTTAATTTTCAGTTAATGTTTCTTTGTATATACTAAAAATTTTTGTAAACCTTCTAATCCCGAAAAACAGGCTTTTGCGAATGTACTTTGCTGCTGGTGTGTGTGTCTTTCCACCTGTGTGTCTGTCTGTACCAAGGTTCAGAAATAAATGTAATATACATTTTACATAAAACTGTTGAGCTTCATGCACTTTTGAAGAAATCAAGTGCAAAGCACGAGATGCGCAATGAGAATGTGTTCGTTAAAGCCAAAGGAGCTTTAGCATAATAGAATTTACAATCCCCGAAATAATGTTGCCGGTGCTTTGAGTCATAATTCTACAAGATAAACATAGTTTGAATTTTATAGATCTTTGAACATTTTTAAAAAATAAAAACATTTGATAATAAATCAATGTGTTTCAAATTCATTGAGACAGCTTTTAGAATATGATTACATCTTTGTGAAAATTAATTTAAGTTTATTTGTTGAAAGCATACAAGCTATACTACTTTTGCACTATTTTTTTCAATGTATACTACTCAGAATTTATTTTCTTCTTTATAGTTTGCAGGTGATTTCCTATTGATGGAGTTTTCTTTAATTATATCATGACGCATTTATTTAATTTTAAATTAATATCTTCCAAACTTACAAAATCCTTATATTTCTATGTTTTTCATTTTTCATAAAATATTTCTTTCTGATACAGGCATTTAAAAACATTTAATACTTAATTTTAGTACTTAGCGGCGACTTGCTACCGCTAATATTGAATAATTTTTTGATGATTTCCACATCTGTGCTTTATCTGTAACTTATGTAATGAAAATCAAAGTGCGGAAATAAGAAAAACATAAGCATACACATCTTACCATAGGAGTTATTGCGGAAAAAAATGAAAGAAATTTTCATAAATATTAAAAAGAAGAAGAGCAGAAGAAAAAAGGATAAGATTTCTAAACGTTTTTTAAAAACAAAAAGTTTTTTCACTGATATTATTTGTATGAAGACTAATGAGGGCAATAATACTGTCTGTATAAAAAAACAGATTATGTTAGGGATATGGAGAATTTACTTTCCAATTATGATGATTTTGATTTATTGAATGAAAATCCATTAAAACAATTAAAAGGAGACACTTTCAAGGTGCTTGACAATTGAAGAAAGAAAGAACTTAAAAAAAAGATATACAATGAGCTGATATTAATACTGAAGACACATATTTTGCCAGATGTTATAGTTTAAGGAAGATTCACAAAGATGGCTATCCTTTCAGATTAATTTGTTTCAACTATTTACACTCCAAATAAATTTTTGAAACAAAATTTTAATTTGATTCTTAAAGAATCCATAAAAACTTCTGAATATAATGTAAAAAATATCTGGGAATTTCAAAAAATTATTATTCAAAAAACGGTTCCACATGACTATGTAATGATTCCTGTGGATGTCAATGCAATGTTTCCGAGTATACGCTTTGATTTAGTTAAACAGGCAATTTTAAATACATGGGATAATAATAAAACACGTCCTTGTTTATGTCAAAAAGAATTGATTAAAGGTATAGTTTTTATTATGAACTGAACTCGATTTTAAATTTAATGGATCGTTTTATAGGCAGAAGTTTGGAACTCCTATTGGTTCAGTCATTTCTCCGATTTTAGTAAAAATTGTTATGGAAGATTTGGAGATTTTTTCTTTTAGAAATTTAGATTTTGCTTTACTTTTTTATTTTCGATATGTCGACGATACCTTTTTAGGTGTTTACTTGCAAAGTTGCAAATGGTTGTTAATGATTTGAACAGTTATCATACAAAAATTTATTTTACTCATGAAATGAAAAGTAATAATAAAATCAGTTTTTTGGTCACAGAAACAATTAAAGGTCGGGATGGTAATATTATTGCCAACTGGTGCAGGAGAAGTACATATTTAGGTAGGATAAAAAATTTTTTTTTGCTCATCCTTTTTACAACAAAGTTTCTGTAATCAAAAATTCAGTTGACAGAGCTATGGGTATGTCACATGTTGCAGTTCACAAAAGAAAGTTGAATATTGTTAGGAATATCCTTTTTCTAAAGCATTCCCCACAAAATTTAATTCAGAAAAATATTACAATTAGAATTCAACAAATCCAAAACAGACAAAACAATGTTTTGTCTGCAGATAATCAGAGGAAATTGAGAGAGTATGTTTTGGCTTCCTAATGCTAGTAGAGAGGGACACAAAAGTAATGTTCGTTTGGGACCCTGTGATAAGAGTGGTTTTGCCAGCCATACAAAAGAATGTATTTATGGAAATGCTTTATATTAAAATAACAAAAGAATTGATCTCTTAATTTAAAGACTGATTTTAATATGTTAAAAAAGAATTATTCTCGTATGATTGATTGTATTTATTATTGGGTTTACATATAATTTTAATTTTCTTTTACTTTTTCTAGTTCTGATGCACTTATGATGGATTTTTCAGGTATCTTTAAAACTGACTTAGATGGTTTAACATCATCGGATGTTTACGATATATTTATGATAGGTTTTCATTCCGAACCTCATTTGAGTCTCGGGTGCCATAGAGAGCATCGTTCTGTTGGTGCTGTTCCTATCTGCTTAAGTCTTTTATTATTTTTTTCTTTTTATTATTATTTTTTGTTTGCCTTGATAAGGGTGCTGTATGAGTGTCGATACGTTGGTGTTTATTTTCGCAGAATGTTTTCTTTGTGATCTGATAATAATGAAAATAAAAAAAATATGAAAGAAATAAAAATAAAGAAGGAAGGGGATTTGCTTGGTTGCCTTCTCATTTTTCTTATCTCTATATACTTTTTTGTCCAAGGAGGAAAATTCTTTGTTTTCTTTTTCAGGAGGAATAGGTGTTTTTTTATTTGTTGTTTTCAAATTTTAACAGAAACATTTTCGGGCGGTAGTCCAAATTTGGTCGATGAATTGTTGGTTTTATTTCCAGGGATTTTGCACATTAAGAAGAAAATAAAATAAGTAAAAAAAAAAAACTGAAGAATTTTGCTACCTCGGTAGTAAAACTACTAATTACTTTCTATTAAAAGAAGATGTGATTCAAACATAGTACTAGGAAAGAAGACGTTTGTTGCGTCTAGGAATTAATTATCAACATCTGATTTAGATATAGGATTGATAAAGAAACTACTAAGCACTTATGCACGAAATGTACCATTGTAGAAAGAAGAATAAAAGCGTTTTTCAAATGTGGGGATATAGAAAAATGATGAAGATGAAGTACTTAGAAAAGCAGCTACTGAAGAAGTATAACAAGTACAATGGATTCTCGTTTTATCGGACGTTGATATACCGGAAAGGTGGTACAAGGGAGCGAGACAGAGGCACTTATTACGTCAGTGAAGATGCGCAGTTACAGGTTCGGTACTATAAGAAGCCACAAGCAAGAAGAATAACGGTTCGGAGGGTCCCGATCGCCTCCACTGCCGTATACGGAGGTAAGCTAAACCATCGACTTTATTAATTTATTTTCTTCAAAAAATAATTGCACTTATTTAATAGGAGTCATAGAGAGTCTGTTTAAATATCTTTTAGCTAGGATCAGCTATTTATTGACTTCAATTTATTGTTTGACATCTTTCATTATCATAAAATTTTTATGCATTCATTTGAAAGCAATATTTTTTCCACATATGTATACATAAGTTTTTTGATGAAAAATTAACATATGTTTTTCTCTCTTTAACTGATCATACTAGTCACTGTGTTAAGTCGAATTAGTCTTCAAATGTAGGGTTACTTTAAAGAATCGTATTTAAAAAAAACTCTTTTTCATATTCTTTAAAGAGCTTATTTTTCCATAAATCCAGGTAAACTATATAGGTAATACTTTTAAAAAATAATATCGATCAGAATATTAGAAAACCACATTCTTACAAAAGGCCCTGTACCTTGACCTTTGAAGCTCAAACCTGTAGTTTACGAGATTTGCAA
The DNA here is from genome assembly GCF_010883055.1 of Belonocnema kinseyi. Classification (NCBI taxonomy): domain Eukaryota; kingdom Metazoa; phylum Arthropoda; class Insecta; order Hymenoptera; family Cynipidae; genus Belonocnema; species Belonocnema kinseyi. The sequence goes on from NC_046664.1 coordinate 27,683,010, forward strand.
ATTTACTAGAGCAAAATAACACTCATTAGTTTTATAACATTTGAATCAAAATGGAATGTTACATGAAACGTGCAAGCTATATTTATATTATCTACAATGGGTCCAGTGATCTAAGCCTGTTATCTGCACTGTTCTACTACTGATTTTTTATTGTTTTTTCTGAGCTCGAATTTTTTTGCGGTGTTTTTCAAGCAGCGAGCAAGTTTTATATTTCAAAATTTTTAGTATCGCATGGCAAACATAGATGTAAATGCACAAATTTTAAATAGTTTATTGCGAAATTTGTTAAGTGTTAACAATCGAGATGCGTCGCTCACCTTCGTCTTGACATCGATCTGTCATCGAAGATGACGTCAAAATAGCCACAAATGACTTTCGACACACACATAGACTTAACTACCCAACCCTGATATGCGTCTCATTGCCAAATTCTACGAGCAAATTGAGCCGATGTGAGAAAAAAACAGATTTCCTATAGCACGCCATAACCAGGTAACAGGTTTAGCCGGTGGACCTATGTTCTTTTACCAAAACGTAAATTTCGAAAATCCATTAGAAGAAACTAAAAGGAATTTCGCCGTTACGTTTGCGGTATATTAACTAAATATAAAAAATGTTTCAGAAAAAAAATCAGTTCCGAAAAAAATATCAGTTTACAGGTTTAGACCCTGGACCCTTCTGTTATATTTGTTGCTAAACGTGTCGCAATGATGACCGTGCTATATAGTGAAATTATGTCATAAAAAGTTTTTATGCTATTTGAGATTATAAAAACCAGAAATCATTTAGTATGGAAAAAGTTGGCCAAGGCTAAAAATTTATAAAAACATTCATTACAGGATTCATGGAAGAAAAAAATAATTATCTTCAATTTATTGTGACTGTTGAAGTATAATGTTATTTAATAATGTGTGGAATTCATTTTAAGAAGAAAATTTATAATAATCATGCATTAGAGATCCTCTTTTTTTAAATAATGTTTTCTCTTTCTCTCTTCGATTCTTGAAGTTTTTAAATCGCAGATGTTTTTGAGAGGTTTTTGAGATGTTTGAGATGTTTTTGAGAGGTCTATCTAAATTAGAACAATTTATTTTTCTGCGTCCGTACAGCACAAATGAAAATTAGATATTTTGTCATGATGAAGTTCACAACATTTTTAAACTATTTATATAATATCTGCAGTTGAAACTTTGCGTCAATTGGATCAGTAGATTTTGTTGTAGCTGTGCGTCGAGATAAAAAACAGAATTTTTTATGATGTAATATACATTTTTTAAATATCAAATATATTCAAAATCCTTGATATCAGCACTAGTGAATATTCATGCACACCTACACTTAGAAAAAATATTTTGAATCAAATAAAATTTTCTTGATTCAAAAAAATTATCGTACTGAATGTGTCCTGTAAAACATTTCTTTAATATCAGTACATCTCATGAATTGTAATAATATAAATTTATTGAAATAATAAATTTTTCAAGGTAGCTGCGAATAAAGATTAATTCCAAATAAGGAAGGAATATTATATTAATCATTAATTCTGGAAGATTCGTGCCCAAATTTGGGGAAGTGGAAATACTGGGCGCGTAGCGAGATTTAGGAACATTATCGAGCGCAAAGCGCGAGTATGCGCGGATGCGCGCTGTAGGAGCGTATAAACTTGCGAGCCACGCGCATATTATTAAAAAATTAATAATAATACGTTTTTAGCTCTTTTTTAAGTTAGCCACTTTTTCGACCCCAATGTTGAGATTTGATGAAATCTGTAAAACTCAATTCTCACCTCAAACTAATCATAAAAATAATGAACATGTTTAACTTAACAGGCACTTGGCATTCTTTTAATATTAGGAAACATAATGCATGAACTTTTCCATTTTTATTTTTATTAAGCATATAGGTACATAATTTTCACAACCACATACGTAAAGATCCTTCCTTAATAAGTATCTCCAATCGTTTGCAGCCGCTTTCGACAACTCACTATCGAGAAGCGAGTTTGGATGTAGAAACATGATAAAGTCAAATAACCACTTTCGCCTTTTTTTTAAACCTTTTAATAAGCAGTGGTCAACCGCAACGATAAAACATGATTAAGCGACAGTGACATTCGGTTACCTGTCCGAGAGATAATCGCCGCATAGTTGATGCCGTCGGTTCAAAGCAAATTGTATTATTTTAGTATAATATATATTTTTGTTGAATTTTGAATTAATTGCTGCTGCCTCTGATTGGGCTTCTAGAACGATCTCGAATAGCTTGTTCGATACGTGAAAAAATTTGATCTGGATCGTTTTCAGCACAGTGATACCACAATATATGGTTAGTTCCGCTTCCTATACTTTTCATGATTATATTCCCCCTAGAATTAAATATTGGACGAAAACTACCATCATCCCACCATCCAACGATGTAACCATCCTTTGCTACTACACGTAAAGGATCAAGGACTGGATTCAAGGAACCATTACGTCTCGTGGTGTAAACATCAGGAATGTCGTCTGGTGAAGCTAAAAAGTGCCTGTAACCAGGATGCCCACGTATGATTCCGGACGGATTTCCCTCCCGTATACGGATGCAAACTGAAAAAGGGCAAAACTTGTTATTAAAATAATTTAAGATTTACAAAAAAATAAAACAGGCCTTAAATTGATACTGATGTTTGCTCGTAAGTAAGATTGATTTTATTTCTGCCTCGATATTAGATGTGCGGTCGGATCAGCTGATAAAATTCTAATGACTTTTGTGAGATGATGTCATAATGTTGATTCGTTTACGTCTTTATCTTAATGTTAACTTTCAAATGTAAAATAATAACACCTTGCAAGAAAATGTTTGAGCTAAGAAGAGGCGATAGAAACAACAGACGCAGAAAAATTAAATCTATTTGGTGTTAGTTGCATTTCGAAGTCAGATTGTGATACACTACCAGACATATTTGCTAATATTTTAAATAAATTTGAAATAATAAAACGAACATTTTAATGTTCAGTTATTCTTTAATTTATGTATGTTGATATATTATAATATTATATATTTACCAATAGTATTCATGAGAACCGCTATACCAAAGACCAATGTAGCAGCAGCCATCATTTCCCTTAGCTCAAGAAAACAGTCTTACAAAGAAATTTCTGAAAGAAGTGTAACTTATAAATATTCTACAATATATTTTAATTTGGAATAAAAGAATCACTATCTTATCTGAACTTAAAAATCAGGTCAACTAAAATGTACATGCGTACTTTTTTGATATGTTTGTATATCATTTGCATTATTAGTAATATTTGCTGCTACCATAAATCAGTCGCAGATACCCAAGAATGTATACGGATATAAATTACAAAGCTACCTTAAAATAAAACATGTTCATATTTTTAAACGTATAATCAAAAACTAAATTCAATTTGGATTAAAATAAATATTAGAAATAAATTTTATTTAAGGATTTAAGGTAAACAGCCCGGTAACGTGACCTTAGTCCCAGTAATCGGGTTGCTAATTTTATTGCTTTTTATTTAATTTGAATCAATGTAAATTCTATTCGCTAATATAAAATGCTAAAAATAAGTGAGTTTCATGAACTAATTTTACTTTCAACATTTTTTTTAACAATATATTGAAATTATAAACAAATTTCATGATTACTGGGACTGTCGCGATTATTGGGACATTTACCTTAGTTCCGTAATTAATTTTTTTGATTGATTAAAAAATAGATGGATATTTTATAGGAATAAAGAAGATTAAAATTGGTGGGTCCATTGTTTTCTTCAAGTATTAAACACCAGTGTGGACCCATTAACCCATTAATGGCCATGAGTCGTATTTGCGACCTGAAAACACGCCTCCTTTAAAACTCTGTAGTCACTGCTTTAACAAAGCGAAAGGACTGCGCCACATAGCAGAGAACAGGTAAGAAATTTCACAAATTTTTTGAAATAGATGTGTTAATTAGGTAAATACAAAGCTTAATACAAAATGTCACTAAATTGTATCGACGGAAACTAGTTTTGGCCATTAATGGGTTTACATAGTAGTATATTATAACATTGCAGACACAAAAGATGTTTGACTTTTTAATTTTTCTCTATATTTAAAAAAATAATTTATTATTGTATGAAAAAAAAATTATTTAAGATTTAACCGATTTTCTGGGTTAAAAATCACTTTATTACTGAAGCTTCGACATTTCTTGAATATAAAAAGAACGTCTTTTACTAGTAGGTTCTATAGTATACACCCACCAGGCTTGACTTATATATTTGATAAATTTACTGTGTTCAAAGTTACGTATGTTAGAGATTATAATTCCCTGTAGGAAGATGCATGCTTTTCGCTTTTTATTTTTTATGACAGATTTTTTTGTAGTGAGGTTATTTAGAATTGTTTTATAATTTATTTTAATACTTAGCGGCTATTCGCTACCGCTAATCTTGATAAATAAGTCTATATTTACACATCTTTGATATTTACTACAATAGTATCTGCTGCATCGAATCATCAAACTGAGGCGTCTTCACTATGAAGATAAGAGCCTTATCTGTAACTTCTACAATAAGAATCAAAATGCGTCAATACAAAAATAATAGCAGGAAACTCTAATTAGAGCGAGCTATTACGGAAAAAAGACTGAGCGCGGTATTGGTAACAAATACATTTTTATAAATGCTAAAAAGAAGAAGAAAACTGTGAAACACTTTAATAGCCCTCCCTTCTATTGCCATTCCGAAAATTAAAGCCGCGCCGTAGGTAGTTATAACAGGCACTGCGCGGGGGCCGCGGGGTCTACGATTGTCACTCAGGCGAGCAGTCAGGCGTGAACAAACAAAAGCGGAGCGGGCTACAATGAGTTAATTCACACTCAAGATTACCCCCAAAATCGGCGGTATAAAAGAATGTCACTGTAATGATAAACACTTTATTAACGCTACGGTATTTACATAAAAAATTATGACAGAAGAACAAGAATCAATAGAATGAATTTAGCAATATTTATATACTTTATTTATTTTCATTTCCATTGCAATTTAATAACATTATTTAGCGGGCAATCCCCCCCCCCCACGTGATGACGCAGCACAAAACTTATAGCGGAATATAGTATAATCACTCAACGACGATAAACTCTATTGACAGTTTTGACTTCCGCAACTCTTACTACGTCATCCTTTCGAGGAAACGTCTTCATTATCAATCCTACTGGCTATGGCGCTCGAATTAAATCAATGTCTTGTATGAGAACCAAATCTTCTTTTTTGATATTTGGTTGCTCTTCTCTCCACTTTCTTCTATCATGAAACACTTCTGCAGAGAGACCTTGATCTTCTTTTGTTCAAAACGGATCTTCTCCTCGGAGACCTAAGCCTCCTGGGCAGCAAGGATCTTCCTCTAAAAAATGTCCATCCTGTCCAAACTGTGTCTCTTAGAAGAATCTAGAGAACGATCTGCGCTTTGACCTGAACCACAACCTGGACTTCACCCTAGGATAACATCGACTTCTCCGCGCTTTGAAAACGATACTAGAAGACTTCGAAACACTGCTGGTTCTTGATTTGCTTCTTCTTAAATTACGTAACAGTTCTCGAATATTTCTACCACATTCGTCCTTCCTTGGACGCAGCTCATCAATCACATTTTTTCTTATATCGTATCTTGGCAATTCCTTTCTCTCTTGTTTTCTTTCCTTAAAGGCAACAAGGTCAACTCATCTTTAGAGTGCATCGTCTAATTATTTTTAGAAATAGCTTCGATTTCTAGTCACGCATAAGCAGTTGGAGTTCTGTAACATTCCAAATCATCATTCTTGTCCTATGTTCGGGTGATTAGTTCCAAACCTTCTAAGGCAACTCCTTCTTGCATGAAGGGTAACCACCACCAGAGTCCCTACTTTCTTGAGAAAAAACCTTTTTCTAAGAGCTGTGGCCTTCTTTTCCCAGTGAAAATCTTCTCCGTCGACTTTTCCCTTGTGTCAAAATATTTCCGGTTTGTATTTTAAATCTTATATCCTTTTCATTATAACTATTTGATTAACCATCTTTATCAACCCTTGTTTCGACAATCCCACATTCATAATTTTGAGAAGATAGCACTGTTTCTGTAATCAAAATGACAATCTTCAGACTTCTATTAGCTCGAGTAGTAGATTTCAAATTCTCCTTTTTTCGAATTTCTTCCCCCGGTTCATCCATTAGAACTGCAACTTTGTTTTCTGCAGGGATTGTAGCCTTCTCATCTTCATTCTTTTTACCATCCCATTCTTGTGCCACATCTGGTGCCCCCCCTTCACCCATCGCCTTCTGTCTTTTCAGGTTACGGAAAATCAAGTTCACCCGATTAAAAAATTTGTTTAGTTTCGTATCTTTTTTCTATATTTTTTTATAGAGGAAGTGGCAATCTTGATGGATCTCTAACTGCAGCATTCTTTAATCTGCGAGCGCCTTTTGATGATGATTCAAATGGACCATCAACTATTCATCCAAGCTTAGTTTTTAAAATAATTGGTGTGTATTCCAAAGTTTAAATTATTTCTCGAGACACAAGGAGTTCAGCATTATCTTGACCAACTAAAATGATCGGTTTCCCTCCTTCCGTACACGAGATATTCACGTTATTTAGATGTGAATATTTAGCTTTAAATTTACTTATGTCCTATTTTTATTGGATCAATCCTAAGTCTTTTTCTGTTCTAATCTGTCTAAGTTTAAAAAAAATGGTCACAGAGAATGCCTAAAATTTCGGCTCTTACAATTTTTGATTTATTATCATATCGATAAATTTCGCTGACTATTTGCAGCGCAGTAGAGAATTTGGAGCGTCTAAACTCATCCGCTGTGCAAAATCTTCTTCGATGAGAATCATCCTGCTTCTATTGTTTAGATGATCGAAACTAGAAAAAACACCTTTTGGACCTTGAAGATAAATTGGCAGAATCTTAAAAAGCACTCTATTTTAAACTTCGTATGTGGCATTGATATTTGCTATTTTTGCATCTTTATCATCGGTCGCTTATGCAAAGGAAACTTTCGCTTTTTTCGGCATCTTCCATCTTTGTTTAATGCCTGTGAGATCCAACTTAAGCCATTTTTTGAGTCCATTTGGAAAATTCGTTTAAATTTGCGGAAGTTCGTGAAATTTTAATAACAAAGAGGTGACCTCCCCATTTAGCAGATAAATAAAGTGGTAATTTATTCAAAAGGATCGACAGTAAACTTTCCTTTCTGACGAATTCATTGTCAATGGTCTCTCGTGCAGCTACAATGTTTTTCGTAGATTGTATCTAATATTTTAAAAATCAAATCTACACGAATCAGATGACGACTTATATCGTGATATAAATGCTGCTTAATGCAACATGCAAAGATCCATCAAATTGTCCTAATCCTGTTTTGATTGTTTGACATACGAGCATCCAATTGACATTTCTGGTTATATCATCTGCTTTGTTATTAGTTTCAGAAATTTTAATTATTGGAGACTCTGCAAATATTTATTTTCTTACGTTTACGAAATGTTTTTTCCTTTCTTGGATATGCATCAGATGCATATTAATTACCAGTTCTTTTCGTTTAAAACCAAGTTTTTCTCTTTATCTTGAATAACATCTTCAGGTATGGAATCATCTTATATAAAATCATTAATTTCCATATCTGAAGCTAAAATGTTTGCATGGCAGGTATAAACTTCCTCCTGTTCGATAATAACCTGTTTTTTAATTTCTAATTGCTTACGTGTGAAATTGTATTAAATTTTAAAGCAGATTTGTGTTAAAAATTAAGTGTATACCATGAAAGAATTCACTATATATTTTAATAACGAATCTGAATTCCTACTTACTTGAAATAAATTTGCAATTTCTAATAATCGATTCGGAGATACCAATGATTCTACAACTTTTATATGATGCAGATACTTTTAATTGTTCTTTTCAAAATTAAAAGTGTCAAATTTACGAATATTCCTTCTCACGAAATTGATTCTCGCCAATCAACAGTAAAGAAATAGGAGGATGTCTTAAAAGATTTGAACAGAATTTCGCTCTAGAAATTTCTTCAGATTTTCCAAATCTTTAAAGGTGCGTTTTTCCATTTTGAGCTGTCAGTAATCAAGACAAATTTGCTTTTTCAAAGACAACTTCACACAGCAGTTTGCAGGATTTCCTAGTATTTCCTTAGCGCTGGATTCTGATCTGATTCAAAGAACCATTAATATACTGTCGAAAATGAGCAAACACGTCTTTTAAAAATAATAATCAATCCTTCTTAGACACTTCGGTATATATTACTTGGTTGGCACCATAAGTTAAATTCAAACAAGAAGCTAATGAATTTGGCTATTTTAGTAGTTGAACTACAACTAACGTGCTATCAAAACAAGACGTGATTCAAACATAGCACAAGGAAAGAAAGCATTCGCATATAGGGAAAAGTTACCATCATTTAATATAGATATAAGATTTAGGAAGAAACTACTAAAAACTTATGTGTGGGGTGTAGAATTGCAGAAAGAAGAATAAAAGCGTTAGAATTATGGGGATACAGGTAAATGGTGAAGATAAAGTGAGTAGGTACATAGCGATCGAAGAAGTATAACAAGTACACACAAGTCTTGTTTTAACGGATACCGATATATCGGATAAAGGGGTCCAAGTGAGCGAGATAGAGGCGCTGTAAGGTTAGCGAAGATTTGTAGTTTACGGTTTAGCACTATCAGAATCAACAAGCTAGAGGAAGAAAAAACGGTTTGGAGAGTTTCAATTTACCGCGAAGCCTGATAAGGGCTAAATACGCTCCTGACCCTTTTAATGATTTTAACGCCTTCAGAATTAAATGTTGGTTGAATACTACTATTCTCCATGTATCCAATAACGCAATTATTCCTTTTTACTACAACTAAACGATCTAAGACTGAAAGTAGTGTGCCTCTCATGGTGTGAACATAAGAAAGGTCTTCTTCTAAAGCTATAACATACCTCAAACTTCTAGTAGTATATCCAGACAGCCGTCCGGATGGCTTTCTCTCCTGTGTATCGAAACAAGCTGAAACATCTGCTAAGTTCATTTATTTACTCTAAAACATAAATGCATTGCATTTAATAAGTATTTCTTGGTATTGTAGCTCTCATGAATAGTTTCCTTATTGCGCACTTATTTCTGATTAATAATGAGGCAGGTCGTCTTTTATTAATAACTTTCTTTCTTAACTGCTGAATTCGAATATTTTTCGCCGTTTTTACTTTGACGGTCCTCACAATTCCATCCTTATAATTTCCATCTTTTGAACATGCATCAAAGGTAAATAAAACAGCCTTTACTACACGTTTTAAATTATGTTTGAATGTCTTTGCTATGCATTCCCATATACTTTGAAAGTAATATGACAAAAGAGAAATGAATTTCTATTTAATTCCCTGATCGCTAAGGAAATGATTTACTTGTTCATTGCGTACCTCAGATTGAATAAGTTCCTAAATTTCTTTCAATTCGTTGTAAGCGCCTATGAAATTGGAACTATTGTAAAAATATATTATACTGGACCTGCCACGCCTAGCTACGAGTCGACGCAAAGCAACCCAGAAACCTTCAGTGTTCATGTCGCTAACCACTACAAGAGATACCGCTATGAAAACGTGGCAAATAAATACTGTTGCAGATTTCTGATTTGATGTTCGGCTGTAGGTGGATTATCATGAAAACACTTGATGCATCTGCATATGACCCTTTGTAGTTGCATGCGACCATCGAGGGGCCAAAATCAGCGACGCAAAGCATACAGTTGTGTTTGTATCCTGGCATGTTTTCTACGTAAATGTTTTCTGTGAGATTTCTTTTCTTCTCACCCTTATCCTCTGGGAATTTCTTTAATGATTGAATCTGGAGTATAGGCCAAGTCGATGTCTTGTCGCTGAACCTGCTTTTTCCTAATTCCCAGAGAGTATTGTTAATGAAATTTAAAGGAATTTGCCCTCTTGATAAGGCATAAGATGGGTTTCTTTCTGATCGTATTTTACATGCCTCCAATCTTGAGCGCTTTTTCCTTGTGCATTAGCGGTACTATTGGCGATAAACATTTCTAGGCAATGTGGCGAAGTATTGATCCAAAAATATACATTATACAATAATCGAATCGGCAAAAAAATCTTATTTGGTGAAATATTAATGCATGGGTTTACTGTGACGTATAATCTAGCCAGTAACTGTGCGACGCACAACTCTAGCCTTGTAATACACATAGAGCCAGTTTTCTTCAGAGGGGCTACCCTAGATTTTGCGTTGAGTAATCTACTTTCAGAAGGGCCATGGATGTTTGAATGTAGATACATGCTCCATAGCTGCTCTCACTGGCATCTAAAAATGTATGCAATTGGATATCTACAGCTTTCTGTGTGAGTACTTTACGATGAAAGTTGAGATTTTTAACGAGAGCCAGTTCTGAAAGAATCTCAATCCAAGTCTGGTGTATTCTTTCTGGTATCGACTCATCCCATTCTAATTTCAAGTTCCAGAGTCTTTTCATGAGCATCTTTGAAAATTAAGTGGTTGGTTCCATTATACCTATCCGATCAAAAAGCTTAACAATCTCAGAGAATATATTCTGTTTGCTGATCTTGGAATTTGTGGATGGTTGACTCACGGAGTAAATCATTTTATCATCCACTAAACTCCATAGTCCTAGGGGTTTCAGTGTTTTATCCTAAAGCTCAAGGACTGTGATTAGAATTTTTCTGTTAAATCCGAAGGAGCATTAACAGGAGAGAATTCATAATCATCAAATTACAGATACTGATGGTATTATAATTTTGCATGATCTGTGCACAAATGTAGATGAATAAAAATCTACCTGGCGCGTAGCGAGAGTTAGGTGCATGTACTTGATAGCCACGCACGTGCTATCCAAAAATTAATAATAAAAAATTTTTAGCTTACTTTTTAGTGAACAATTTATATTACTTTATTCTTTCGTAGCGTGTGTCTTTTTTCATATTGTGCGTCTACACCAAAAGTATGAATTTATTTTTGCAAATTAATATTAATTTTCGTCAGTGAATGAATACATCAGACTCAAAAATCGTTTCAGAATTTAACATCTTTAACTTAACAGGTACTTAATATTACTCTCGCATTTTCAATTAATTTCGCATAATAAAAATTGATTATGATATAGTAGTTCTTATACTTATCAACTGTACAATACAGAGGCTTCTGTTGTACAAACATCAAATAACCATTGGTATTAGGCCTCTGAAATAATATTCTATCTAATAACCCAGTCTAACCGAGACTCTTTTACTATAACTCTGTTTTAAAGCTTGAACTTAATATTACTTTTATATTGAGAAACATAATGCATCAGCTTTTTATTTTTATTATTTAGATACGTACATTAATTTTATGGTCGCATATGTAGAAAATACTTTTGAAATAAGTAACCCTAACTATTTGCAGCCGCGTTCGCAACCAGTTCCCCTGAGTGCAATTTGGATCCAAGCATCCGATAACATCAAATGATTAAAAGAAATTGACGAACGGTTACCCATCCGAGCATTAATCGCTGAATAGTTAATATTTTTTGTTCAAAGCAAATTGTATTATATTAGTTTGATATATTTTAATTTAATTTAGAATTAATTACTCAGTTCTCTGACTGGACTTTCAGAATGATCCCGAATAGTCTGCTCGACATGAGGAAAAACTTGAGCTGGATGTGGGCTTGGAGGGCTTTAAGAACGATCCTGCATAGTCTGTTCGATACCTGAAAAAATTCGATCTAGATCGTGTGTAGCATATTAGCACCTTGTCATGTGGGTGGTTCCACTTCTTATATTTTTCATGATTATATTTCCGTCTGAATAAAATATTGGAAAAAAGTATTATAATCCCACCATCTAACGATGTAATCATCCTTTGCTACTACGCGTAAAGCACCAAAGATTGGAATCTGGGAGTCATTACGTATCTTGGTGTGAACGTCAGGAAGGTCTTCTTAAAAAACTGCAAAAGTCCTGAAACCAGGATATCCATGTAAGATTCCAGGTAGTGCCACTCTCGTACACGGATGCGAACTGAAACATCAGGGCAAAATTTGCTATTTTACTAAACCTTAAAGTTATTAAATGTACATATTATACGATGAAATTGTGTCGATAGCTCTGAATAAAAAAAAGTACAATTTAGTTTTGTTTTATTTTACTGTAATACTGTATATGTACGAAAGCAGAACAAAATCTAAGACTGTAAATAAAACAGGCCTTAAAATAATAGTGATGTTTGCTCCTCAGTGAGACTGTTTTAATTTCTACCTTGATATGAGATTCATGGTAGAGACTAGAGGTAGTTGATAAACTGTGAATGTCATATGTAAGATGATGTCATAATGTAAATTCATGTCCATTTTTATATAAACGCAAACTTTGAAATGTAAAATCATATTACCTTTTCATAAAATTTTGGACCTAAAATGAGACCTTAGATACACGACATGCAGAAAAACTGAGTCTATCTGGTGTAAGTTGCATTTATAAGAAATATTGATGTATTGTAATATTATATATTTATCAATAGAATTCACGAGAGCCGCTAAACTAAAGATCAAAGTACCAGCAACCATCACTTCCTTTGGCTTGAGCAGATTAGACGGTCTTACAAAGAAATTCCTGATAGAAGTGCAACTTATGAATGTTTCACAAGATATTCCAGTCTGAAATAGAATACATAATAGCAGCCTAATTTTTACTTATAAATAAGATCAACTAAAATGTACATGCGTACTTTTTCTCAGATTTTTGTATTTCATTAGCATGGTTAGTAATAATTGTTGCTAAAACTGTCGCAGATACCCGAGAATGTATGTGGATGTAAGTTACAAAGCCCCTTCAAATAAAATGTTTTCATATTTTTAAAACGTATAATTTTTATAAAAAACACTACATCTGATAAGATTGAGATAGCAGATAAGTGCATAGCCATTAACATAATAATACATTTTAACATTACATGCCTAATTTTTTTCATATCTTCCTATATCTTCAAAATAACAATTTATTATTTCATCTAACAAAAAATTATTTATTAACTCATTCATTGAACTTCTTTTTCTAATGAAAAATAAATTTTATTATTATAATTTCTAGTATATTTATTGAAATATCTGTTTTAATTCGACAACTTTAATAACCATAAACATAATTGAATAAGCTATTAATATTTATGTACCCAACAGAATATCTTCTCCTGTAGTCTTTTCTATGGGATTTTATTCCTTTTATTCTGTGAGCTCAGCTCCGGTAGTATATCTGCCATAACCAAATATGAATTTTCGAGGCAATTTTAATGGATATCATAGACCTGGCGTCGAAAAGAGGACTGTGCAGTATACCCTTGCCGTGAAATTTTTTGGATCTCAATTTTTTTAAATTTTCAATGCATGTGCGCGTGTATATACTGCAAATTTTTGGAGACTTTCTCAACCCGAAAAACAGGTTTTCGCGAATGCGTTTGTCTGTTTATGTGCGTATCTGGCTGCCTGCCTGTCTATCTCTCTGTACCGAGGTTCAGAAATAAAGGTAATACACAGTTAATATAAAACTGTCGAACTTTTTGCACTTTGGAAAGGAACGAAATAATTATTAAACATTATTACTGTATTGGAAGGCAAATACACTGCCATTTTGTTATTATTTTTATTGCTCGCATATACAGTGGTGCGCAAAAGTTTTGGGCCACATTGTTTTTCTGATCTATTCCTTCAAAGGCGGACTCGAGTAAAAATCCATTGATGCGGGAATTATGTATACTATTTGTACCAAAGATTAAGGTAGGTAACAAGTTTTGAAAAAAAATTCCATTGTTTTTTTTCGATTATATTCTATATTGACGTGTGCAAAAGTACTGGGCTACTATGTTCAGATATCTCTAGAAGCGATGCTATGGTAACAACTTCGATTCCTCGCGTTTGTCAAGTGTTTAACCTATCAGATCAAGTCATTCTGAAGTTAAAATTCCGAGACATACGACTCATGAGATTCGGGAAGCTGTGTTAAATCTTTCTGAACAAGGGAAGACTTCTCGTGAAATTGCTGTCTAATTGAAAATTGGTAAGAGTACTGTAAATAGATTAATTGAGAAATTCAGTACCACCCAGAGTCTACTGGACCTCCCACGATCTGGTAGACCACGGAAAACGACAATTCGTGTTGACAAGATCATCAAACGCAAATCAACAATTGATGTCAAGGAGACAGAATCTGAAATTGCCAATGAACTCCGCGATGACAACCTTGCCAACGTGAGTAGCAGCACTGTGGCTCGTCGTTTGAACGATATGGAACTGTTCGGACGCGTTGCTGTTAAGAAACCCTTGATCAGCAAGAAGAATCGGAAGGCCCGATTGGATTTTGCGAAGCAATAACAACACTGGACTCCGGAGCAGTGGGCTAAAGTACTTTTTTCTGACAAATCGAAGTTCAATCTATTCGGATGTGATGGTTAGAAGTATGTTCGACGTCCGAAAAATACCAGATACGATTCTCGGTATCAAATTCCAACAGTCAAACACGGAGGTGGATCAGTCATGGTTTGGAGCGCTATGTCTTCGCAAGGAGTAGGTCCACTGTACAAGATTGAAGGCATCATGGACAAAGTTATGTATCGAGATATTATTGCAGAAAAAATGTTACCATATTCTAGAAGAAAAATGCCAAAAATTAGATTTTCTAGCAAGATAGCGATCTGAAACATATGTCGAAGCTGGTTCAGGAATTTTCGAAAGGGCGAAAAGTGAAGCTTCTGGATCATCCAGCTCAATCTCCAGACCTAAATCCGATTGAAAATTTGTGGGACACACTCGAAAGACATGTTGGAACGAAGAAACATTCGAACAAGGATGACTTATGGCGAACTCTTCAGGAAGAATGGGAAATAATACTGAAAGATTACGTTAAACGCTTAGTTGATTCAATGCCTCGACGATGTGCTGCTGTAATTGCTGCTAAGGGTGTGGCTGCAAAGTATTATTCAATAAGCAACGGAATAATAACTTTCTTGTTGATTTTATGAACGTTAACTATTTTATGAACCTACGGGATAAGTGTGGCCCATTATTTTTGAACACTGTCGTTGCAAACAATGTGAATGGAATTGTCAACAAACTTCATTAACAATATGTAAATGTTGTAGTTTTGTAGTTCAGTAAAATAATAATAATAATAAGTAATATCATAAAAAATTCAGTTTTTCATCTCTGCACATAGCTACAACAAAATCTATAAATCTAGTTGACGTACAATATGAACTGTAGATATGCGGTATTTTTCTCTAGTGTTATTTTTGGGAAATCTGTATATTAATAGTTTGAAAATATTGTGAATTTATTGTAAAAAAATTAATTATTCATTCGCGCTGCACAAATTCACATAAAATTTCATACAATATTAAAGAATATTATTTTTACATCGTAAATGTTTTTTCGTTTTTAGCTTCAATAGGATAAAGAAAAACTTTGTATGACGTACTTTTATCAAGTGGCACGACGATTTCTACCTACCTATGTATATGCTTAACTCTTGGCGTTACATATAGCAGCAAATATAACTAATAATAATGATGATATACAAACATTTAAAAAACTGTATTAAAATGTTATTTTATAGTTTCTTTTATTTATAATATTTTTAAATCTACGACCTATATAGTGTACCCGGATTTATGAGACAAACATAAATCGATTTTTAATTTTTTTTAAACTTCTGCCCACACATAGAAAATAAATATTGCTTCCAAACAAATGCATGAAAACTATATGCTAACGAAAGATGTGCCAACGATAGATTTAACCCATTAACGCTTGAAATGCCACTTATCTAATACTTTCATCAGCGGCTTTGTTTACTATGTAAACTTTTTCAAACGAATTCCAAAATAATCATTTCTGATGTAAAATTGTCCGAACTTTTCACTATTTTATGCAAAGTTCGCAAATTATTATTACCCAAATGGCGAGATCCGATATTGCGGCTGAAAATCAAAAATTCAATGCGAATCACAAATCTGCCATAAGATTTTGCAATTTCAAGACAGAAGATCCAATATTGCGGCCAAAATATGATATATTTTTTTATTCATATAAAATAAGAAATTTAAATTAGATTAAAATCAAAATTAAAAATCATATTTAACGTCCAATAATCAAGTTGATGCAAACTCTTGTTAAAAACAAGAATCGAACAGCCAAATTTGGACCACAACGAATAGACAAAAACAAAAAATTCTATTGTAATCTGAAAAAAAATGTTCGGTCGAAAATAAAAAAGAGGAAAGAAAAATGAGAAGGCAGCCAACCACATCCCCTTCCTTCTCTTTTTCTTTCTTTTGTCTTTTTTATTTTTATTATCATCCAATTACAATAAAATAACATTGAAAATGAAAATTAAAAATAAATAAAATTGCATTACCAACGTTTCGGTACTCGTACAGTATTGTAGATTAAAAATCCTCATATTTTGTTGTAATTTTCCCTCTTGCTCTCTTTGTTTCTCGAAATTTTTCAATCGTTGTTGTTTTTGAGATGATATAATTTGCCTGAATCCGTGCAGCGCGAATGAAAAATTAATTTTTTCACAATAACTTCATAATATTTTTAAACTATTAACATACAGATTTCCCAAAAATAACACTACCATCGGCGAGAAAACTATAGGCATCTGCCTTCGAAGCTTAACAACTCAGTCAAAAAAATTCTAGCGCAAGAAAAAAAAGTAATTTAAAAGGTGAAAGTGTTCTACGTTAATGAGCTTAAAGACGTTTATGTTAAAAAAAATTGTGCTTAGCAGACTGAAAAATGTAAAATAAAGTAAGGATTTTTGGGTACATTCGAGAACAGTCAAGTTTAGAGCATTATTTCTTATACAAGAATTGTTGCTTAAAAGCACATTTTTGTGCTTTTAAGCAACAATTCTTATTATTTTTTAAATTTCTCAACTGCAGCTGGTTCACAACAGTTTTCCTCATACTCATGCGGCATAAGCTGTCAAATATTTATTGGAAATAAAGAAATGGGGTTTTAATGCAAGAAAATATGACTGTAAACCTAAGAATCATCAATGCAATATACGAGGTGTGTTCAAAAAATAAGGTGACTTTATGGATTTCTCAAAAAATATTCATTTATTCCTCATTATTTATGTTGTCCCCTTTAAAGTAATCCCCCTTAGATATAATTCACTTGTGCCAACGCTTTTTCCAATCATCGAAGCACTTCTGAGAATCATTTTGTGGTATAGCCTTGAGTTCTTTCAGCGATGCAGTTTTTATCTCCTCAATCGTTAAAAATCGATGTCTTTTTATGGGTCTCTTCTGTTTTGGGAAAAGAAAAAAGTCACTGTGGGCCAAATCCGGTGAATATGGAGGCTAAGGCATGACTGTGGTTCTGTTTTTGGTCAGAAAATCTTTCACAAGCAACGATGAATGAGCAGGTGTATTATCGTGATGCAAAAGCCACGAATTGTTTTTCCAAAGTTCCGGACGTTTTTTGCGTATCGCTTTTTGCAAACGGTGCATAACTTGAAGGTAATACTCCTTATTGACCGTACGGCCTTGTGGTAAGAATTCCTGGTGCACTACATCACGGTAATCAAAGAAGACAGTGAGCAAAACCTTCACATTTGACCGAAATTGACGTACTTTTTTCGCTCTTGGAGACTGAGGATGCTTCCCCTGAGACGATTGGGCTTTAGTTTCGACGTCATAGCCATATACCCACGATTCATCCCCAGTTATATCCCTTTTGAGAAAATCAGGATTATTATTGAATTCATTCAAAATCTCCTGAGCGATGGTCATACGATGGATCTTTTGATCAAAATTAAGCAGTTTGGAACAAATTTCGCTGACACACGTCTCATGCCCAAAGCGTCCGAAAAAATAGCATGGCATGAGCCAACCAATATGCCAACATCTTCAGCAACTTCTCTGATGGTAACTCGGCGATTTTTCAACACCATTTCTTCCATTGCTTGAAAGTTTTCATCTGTTGTTGACGTGCTGGGACGTCCAGGGCGAGGTTCGTCTTCAACATCCTCTCGGCCTTCTTGGAACAGCTTGTACCACTTATACACATTTTTCTTACTCAGAGTAGACTCACCGTATGCAACTGTCAACATTTCAAGAGTTTTAGAGCACTAGATTCCATTTTTCACACAATATTTAAAGCAAACTCTTCGCTCCATTTTTTTCGAAAGAAGAAAATCGCCGAGCACACCAAACCCTTCCAAACTTTTACGCCTCTGCCAGAAAAACAACACGAGCTATATAGTCAAAACTGTGAACATATGATCGTGACTAGTGTACCAACACAACAAAACAAAAAATTTTAAACTTGAATGTACGTAGCCCGCGAAAATTGAAAAGTTACCTTACTTTTTGAACACACCTCGTATTTTTCAGAATAAGCATGTTATAAAGAGAAGACCTTCGGTCGGAAGGTTAATGCAAGAGTTTTCGTAATAACTGATCGTTCGATTAAAAATAATTTATTTTAATTTATTTTTGACTCCAGACATTTTTTATCGAACGAAATCTCACGTCAATATGCTTTGAACGCTTGTCTAACTCGGAATTATTGGCTAATTGACTTTTAAATGACTTAATATCAGACGTAACCAAACACCATATTTTATTCCATGAGCTAATACAATATATTCAGTTTCTGTAAATGATAAAAAAATAAAATTTTGTCGCTAACTTTAGCACGATATCGGATCACCATTTAACAAAAATACAAAGCCGTTTCTAGGTTTCCGGAATTCTAATCATACTGAATTATCTGCATCTGTGAACTCTACCATGTTTCAGAGACCCCCAATATTTCCAAAAACAATTCCTGAAGTACCAGTCCCTATAAAATACCTTATTATTTGTTAACTGCTTTAAAAATCCCTTGCCCAAAAGAATCTAAAAAATTATTTGAGTAATTTACTACGTATGTAATATCCAGACGGCTTGGCCGAGTTGTAAACAAAAGTGAACCCACAGCTTCCTGATAGAGAATACAATGATTTTTATTCTCATCTGATAGATTTTAGCACAAAGAGAAAACCAGGTTCCGCATGCTCTGGCTTAATTTAGAGACTAAGCTCTCGCTCTCCTCGTTGATGTATCTTTTAAATAATTTCATATAAATCTCATCTTGAAGATGTCGGTTAAGAAACGCTGTCTTCAATTTAAATGTAGCTATTTCATAATCTTCTTTAGTTACGATAGATGAGAGTATTCTAACATTCCAAGTCTTATTTTCTTTAAAGTCATAATTTTCTTCTTTTATTGCTCGGTGCGATCTTTCTGCATCTCGACTTGACAATGCTATGCTGTAAATAATAACAGCATCAGTAATTTAGGCTACAGCTGAGTCATATAAATTAGAAGCATTTGAAAAACTTTTGTCACACAGATGCCTAACTTTATACACCTTGCTCAGCAATTTGATGTCCAGCCGCTAGTTGAACATCTTCCTGTGAATCATCATCTGGATCACTCATATGATGATCAGCTTCTTGAGGGTCAGGATCTAAATCAGGAACTTAAAGATGAGACTCAATTTCAGGATCTTCTCCAAACCCAAAATTAATTTCAGGATGAAAGTAATTATTTTTGTAGTTTTTCTAATACGTGCTGCTGCCTTTGTTGAAACGTTCATCTCTAGTGATGAAAATCTTGCGTTTTCCTATGTTATACAGCCTGCAATTGGAAGATTCATCTTTGTAGCTGACGATGGCAATCCTTTTACTTTGTTGTAGGATTTTTGTGTTTAACGTCATATTTTGCTTTAATGCCGGTACGACCTGCGCGTTTTGTATTTCTCTTTCCAGAGTATGCCCTCAGTTGCTTCAAAAATTGTAATTTCACCTATGGTAACCGCAGGTAAAACTTCATTGTCTAAAATTTACACGAAATGCTCTTATTTTTGTTGTTTAAGATAATAAAAAAAATCTTGTCCCCTTGTCCTTCTACTTTTATGATTCGCCGCTTTCACCAGGAATTTCCGCTTTTATGCCCCTTTTCCTTGCAGAATGCAAGCGGAAGAAGAGCTCTTCTATCTTTTTTGCTATTATCTTTGTTTTCCTTTGCGTCCTTTCTCGTCTTGTGGCTATTTTCTCATTTCCAACCCATTGATTTAAAGTGCAAGAGAAAATGCATTTTCTTAAGCTTTAGGGAGACGCTTGCCTTCTCGGATTAATCTCGCTATGAGAGCATCCTTTTCTCTCTCTGCTGTTAGAATGCATGCACAGGTCATTCGAAAAGAGCCATTTTTTCTTTGCAAGCTGCTTAGTAACTTAGATTATACTGATGCATTCAACGGCTTATCATGTACATCATGAAGCTCTTAATAGATGTTCCTCAGTTGTTTAATCTCTAATGCAATTGATTCACTATTTTTATACAACACATATAGAATTGTTCCCGCGCTCTCTGCTTCCCATCTTCACTTGAATCATCGAATAAATCATTTAAATTGTTCCAGATTTGTTTCGCATTTAAACAATGAATTCAATTTCGATGCAAATTTTCCCCACACAAGTCAGAAAAATCACTGCCTCTTGCGAAGTGAATATCTTTCATTTCTGTCAATCAGCCTGTCTTATTGTTTTATCTGGCTCTCTGAGCGCACCATCGCCGTATTCTGTAATAGGATTGGCTTTTAAAAGAAATGTGATACCAAGCATTTACATAAGATGGTGTTTACCATTAGGTTTGGATAAATACAAACATCCTTATCAGTTTTGATAAAGTCACTGCTTCCTGGGCCCATAACTTGTTGCAAAGTTATTTATGCAATAAGCAACTACAGGTTTGAACAGTCTGTGTGCATTTATTAAAAGAAAATGGTTGATAATTAAATCCGCTCGTTCATAGTACTATATACAACTTTATCAGTGTTTGCAGTATGCTGAAACAAACTTGGGTTGCACAGGACTGAAAGGTCTTTGAGAAATTTTTCTGGGTAGAGAAATGCGAGAGTGGAAAAAAAGTTCAGTCGCAGAAATACAAAACAATTTTATTATTCATATACATGCATACTTTTTATATTCTCGAGAAGGCAGTTAATGCTTTTGTTTCAAAGGAAACTGTATTCTTTTAGTTAAATATTTATATTTTTTAAAATTTTGAATTAATTGTTCCCACGTCTGACTGACCTTGAGGGGCTTCTAGAACGTTCCCGAATAATCTGTTCGATACGTGAATAACCTTGAGCTGAATCTGGGCTTGGGGGACTTCTAGAGCGATCCCGAATAGCTTGTTCGATAAGTGGAAAAACTTGAGCTGGATCATGTCCAGCATTATGATAAATCATTATGTGCGTAGTTCCGCTTCTTAAACTTTTAATGATTTTATTCCCATTATTATTGAATATTGGACGAAAACTACCATTATCCCACCATCCAACGATGTAATCATCCTTTGCTACTACACGTAAAGTATCTAGGACTGGAGTCAAGGGACCATTACGTCTCTTGGTGTAAACATCAGGAATGTCGTCTGGTGAAGCTAAAAAATGCCTGTAACCAGGATGTCCACGTATAGTTCCGGATGGCTTCCCCTCATGTATACGGGGGCAAACTGAAACATCAAGGCAAAATGTGTTATTTAAATAAATCGTCTAGTTATTAAATGAAATTTAGTAATTATTATTTTTAAAATGACAGAAATGCATTTCCACTTTAACAGATGGTCCATTAAATTCATATTAATTCATTTACTTTTGCGCCATGCATTTTTAAAGAAATTTTATCAATATTGATTAATTAAAATTTCCTTTTAAAAATTATTTGATATGTTAAAATAATGTTAAAGATTTTTAACTTCTTGTATTGCGAAACCCAAAATGGATGATATATGTATATATTACTGTCCAAACTTTAAAAACAAGTAATTAGAAATTGTGTTTATATTTCTAGAAATCATTAATGAACAAGTTCATTTTTACAGGAATAATCTTCAGTACCTGATAGACTTATTATAATATTAAATAATTACCAATAAAATTGAGGAAAACCGCCAACGTGAAAAACAGGCCTCTAATGATCCTCATTTTGTCTTGCTGAAGAAAACGGATGTACAGAAAAGTTCGTGATAGTAGTGTGACTGATAATTATTCTACAAACGTATTTCAGTAAAATATGATAATCACTATCTCACACGTTTTTTAG
This sequence comes from Belonocnema kinseyi, assembly GCF_010883055.1. Taxonomy (NCBI): domain Eukaryota; kingdom Metazoa; phylum Arthropoda; class Insecta; order Hymenoptera; family Cynipidae; genus Belonocnema; species Belonocnema kinseyi. Next base: position 27,705,211 of record NC_046664.1, read on the forward strand.
ATTAGATGAATTAAGTAAGAGAAGCTTGTTTTTTATAGCTGTTTGTATTTCATTACCATTATCAGTTATATTCCTTTCAGTGTGAAATATGAAAATATTATACTTAAAATTGTAATTGTATCTTGAAAAATGAGCAATCAACTAACCCATTTATACAACAATGAAACAGTTATTTTTTAACAAACTTCAGGTTAGCATTCACTCATGAATTTATTGAAAATCACTATCGTTATGTATTTTGAAGCACTTATTATGAATTAAATAGTGAAAATTGGCTTAAGTTCCATTTTTATTATGCAACCCATGAAAAGCCAATGAAAATAATAGGTTTTTATGTTTAACGCAGTCAACGCCAACATTATTTCTTTAACCATTAACGAATCTATCTACCCATAAGACGCTGGAAAGGGGTAGGGATCTGATTAAAACTATTTTGGTGGCCAGTCACATGGGTGTCTTTCAGGTCTATCAAGCTAGCACCTCCACTAACGAAATTCCTAAATTTCTTCGGGTGAGAATTTTGGGCTTTTTTGGGCTTCTTTTGGGCTGCATTGCCGATTTTCGGGCTCCGCTACTTTTTGTGAAAATTCAGATTTTGAGTGGAGGTGCTGACTTGAATCAAGCCAGCACCTCCACTATATAAAAATTGAAAGAAAAAAAAATCAAACACGTCAGAATTTTGGGCTTTTTTTGGGCTCTTAAACGCACCAACAACCAGTTTCCAAAAACCACCCCAACAAAATATAAAACCACCCACTATGCAAAAAATCAAATTCAGAAAAAACAAAGAACACCAGAATTTTGCGCTTATTTTGGGCCATATAATGCATATAAAAAACTAACCCCATTTTCAAAAAACCACCCCCTTGCAAAAAATAAAATTTGCAAAATCCAAAATGCACTAGATTTTTGGATCATTTTAGAGTCTCAAATGCACTTAACATTATATTAGAAAAAACACCCCTGTGCAAAAAAACGTCAACCTAATAATAGAAACTTAAACCTTGATGTTGGCATTTTTGAACAGCCCAAAAATCAGAGACTCCATTTGAACCGTAAAATTCGAAAAATATGAGAGACTATAGTCACACTGTAATATTCCGAAAAAGATTGGTTTGCACAAAATTATGTTTGATTGTTAAAATTGGACTGTTCTTTAACGTCAAGTGTTGGGGACCAAAAATCGGAGTAGGTATTTTTAAGAAGCCCAAAAATCAGAAACTCTACTGACACCGATAAATTC
>NC_046664.1:27706553-27707674 GCF_010883055.1 Belonocnema kinseyi
GTAGAGAAGGGTTGATTTTATACGTTAAGCGTTGAAGCCAAAAAATCAGAGTGGGTATTTTCGAGGAGCCCGAAAATCAGACACTCTACTGACACTAGAAAATTCTCAAAAATACCAGCAGTGATTTTTGGGCATTAATCCTTAGCGTATAAGATCCACCCTTCTCTACCACGTATATATGACTTTGTTAAAAAATAATACTTTTGAGAATTTTTTAGTGTGAGAAGAGTCTCTGACTTGTATGCTCCTCTAAAATACATACTCTGATTTTTGGGCTTCAACCTTTAACGTATAAAGTCAACCCTTCGCTACCATGTATATATGACTTTGTCAAAAAATAATATTTTTGAGAATTTTATAGTGTTAATGTAGTCTCTGATTTTTGGGATCTTCGAAAATATCCACTGTGATTTTTGTGCTTCAACCCTCAACTTATAAAATCAACCCTTCTCTACCACATATATACGATTTTGTCAAAAATTAATATTTTTGAGAATTTTCTAGTGTTAAAGTAGTCTCTGATTTTTGGGCTCCTCAACAATATCCACTCCGATTTTTGGACTTTAACCCTTAAAGTATATAATCAACCCTTCTCTACCATGTATATATGACTTTGTCAAAAATTAATATTTTTGATAATTTTCCAGTGTTAGTAGAGTTTATGATTAGTGGGCTTCTTAAAAATACCTACTCCGATTTTTGGTCCCCAACACTTGACGTTAAAGAACAGTCCCTTTTTAACAATCAAACATAATTTTGTGCAAACCAATCTTTTTCGGAATATTACAATATTACTATAGTCTCTGATATTTTTCGAATCTTACGGTTCAAATAGAGTCTCTGATTTTTGGTATCTTCAAAAATGCCAACATCAAGGTCTAAGTTTTTATTATTAGGTTGACGTTTTTTTTACACAGGGGTGGTTTTCTAATATAGTGTTAAGTGCATTTGAGACTCTAAAATGAGCCAAAAATCTAGTGCATTTTGGATTTTGCAGATTGTATTTTTTGCAAGGGGGTGGTTTCCATTTGGGTAAATCGGCGATAGAATCTCATCGAATGCTTGTCGAAGCTTACGGAGAGCATGCTCTTGGTCGAACGCAGTGTAATGAGTGGTTTAAC
>NC_046664.1:27707774-27710763 GCF_010883055.1 Belonocnema kinseyi
TTGATTTCTTAACTGTTAACAAATCAACATTCCCATAAACTGAATCGACTATTCACATTTGAAAAGTTAAGTGTTCACAGGAACGATCCGACATTAATCAGCAAATACTCGATCGATTTGGCCAGAACATATAGGAACGAAATATTACAATGTGAAAAATTAACAAGTAATAAACATGTGCCTTCGGTCAACTTCTAGGTACTATTCAGTAGTATATTACACACATTAACAAATAATAAATTTGTTAACATCTAACAAATTATCAAGGCAATCGCACAAATAAAGATATTTGTTAACTACGAATAAACCTTTTTCTCAGTGTACTTTTTCTATAAGCAATAACAAAAAAATAAAATTTTTGAGTGCAATAGGATTCTCTGTGTAACAATAATGTCTAAATGCATACAAAAAATAAAATGAGCCGAAGCATACGAGGCTCCGCAGTATGAGTGAGGTCCCTTGAGGGCTTCTGCATTATGAAATTTTTCAAGAATATTTGCTTTTATCGGTGCCATCATTGTGTCTAGGAACCCAGATCAGGTTTCCAAAGTTTTTACCGGACATTTCGAATAGTCCTTGTAGCAGCTTGGCTGTCGGAGAATATATAAATCTGGTGATAAATAAACCCACTTTCATTAATCTCCTTTGGGCAGTCCTTGATAGCCATGATTTCCGCTTGAATTATAGTAAGGAATTTGTCAAGTACGATGACTACTTTAGCGCAAGGTTTTTATCAAAATCATTTCACATCAAGGGCCAAGGAAGTTTTTGGAGCCATCTGTATATTAAACGAGTCCTTCCGCTATCAATAAAATGCTTCTTCTACATTTATCGTGTGGTTTTCCCTTTTAGGGAAGATGACTTTAAAGGACTTCACGAACCAGTATTCTTTTAGCATGTCATCAAAGTGCGTCCCCGCCTCAGTCCACTGTCTTAATCAGGGGGCTCACCGGTAGTATACCTAAGATGGATTATTTTATAGTGCTTTTTTATTACTGTATTACTTGGGTTAAAGTCTTCAAATTTTTCCGATTGCGCCTCTGCAAGCCCAAAAGGCTTTTGCTGCCGCATCAACATGCAGTTTCCAGATTATTTTATAGTGAAAAATGACGCCTAAATAATTATCTGATGTCAAAAAGTCGACTTTTTACCATAAATCATCAAATCATCAACAGCAAGTGCTTATAGCGTGGAGGACAAAAGTCTTACCATTTTTTACCTTTGCTCTATCTTTTAAACGCAGAAGGTAAATGCATGATTGATTACTATGATGGAGTCTATCCGATAATATTTCTTCCTTTATATAAAAATGAACTCACTTTTTTAAATAGTTCAAGTTGAAAAATGTTAGGCTAATTGTTCTAAATGATTTGGTATCAGAGACGAAGTCTCTCCTCGCTTTTGATACACAAATCAATATTACCTTCTTCCATGCTACTGGAATATATCCAGTGACTTTTGTACTCCTTAAAAATGTTACAAAATGGTCCAAAATGTTACAAAACGTCGCTATTTCTTTGATATTGGCAGGTTTAAATAATTGAAAGCTATGTATGCTGAGCAATTTATCATGGGGTGACGTCTTCCACTTCTTTGGAATTCGATTTTAATCGTTATTAAGACTTTGGCACATAAACAAGTAAAGCAAATATGATTCGTATATCTTCTAAAGCAAAATGGTGCCCCAGGTTTCTCGTAAGTTTCATTTTAGAATATATATAACCGCATTTTTGGCTTATGTCCTTTACTTCTACCTTGAAACACTAAGGTTCTTTCATTAGTTTAAAACCCTTGCGTTCCACAATAATACGCTTGGCTAAGATATCCGATGCGGATTTAAGGTAGAGTAGACTAATTTGGCCAAATTCCAAATCAAGGAGGTTTTAATGCTGTTTATTTGAGAATCATCATTCTCCCTTAAAGGTTTCGAGTACAAATGCTCTTTTACTTTGGATTATTGAAGGGTCTGCAGTTATAACTAATTAGGTCATCCTGATGGCTTTAATTCTTGCACCTTCTCATAGTTTGAAAGGCATTCAACCTTTGGAATAATGTGACCACGTTTTACCTCAGAAATTTGAGCCTCGAAAGCTGCCTTGATAAAAAATGCTTGTTCTGAGTCAAGTTTCTTTGGTTGTAATCCCTGATATACAATAACCAATTTTAGGCTTCATTTAACCCCTATTTACTTAACCGTCTTGTACAGGCATTCTGCCATCGGACTAGGCTGTTTAGAAGTCCCCTTTTGAGAGTTTACCTCACCTCGCAACAAAACTCAATGGCTTTGATATCTTTACTTGTCAGCACGGCTGTACTTCATCTTCTTAGACATATTCCTACTCCCAGCCTTACTACCCTAAATCCAAAGAACCGCATCGGTCTCATGTTAGTTGAAAGGAAATTTAACCCCGTTATCCGTATCCATCTTCTCAGGAGAAAAAGAATTAATAGGAGGTGTCATTCAAGACTAATCTCCATGTACTTTTGTTGCTTTTTATGCTATTATAATTTATCTTGTTTCCACAAGTAGCCAGGGACTTAAAAGGTCCTTCTCCACAGATCCCTGCTGATAGGGATAAGACCATTTTCACTGAGAGATTGTCTAATATCTCAGGACAACATATGTGTCACTATACCCTAGTAACATTCAATTCATGACACAGTAGTCCACGTCTCAACTTAGGAAGCTTTTTTGGGAATCTAGAGTTAACCGACATTCGCAAAGCAATCGAATTCATGCTAACTACTCCACCCTACGTACGACAAACTCCTAACCATAAGGGTCATCCACGCTGCGGCTTCAAGGTTTTAGCTATCAGCTGGAGTTCTTAGGCCTTCTCATCGCGGTCAGTTCTGAGCTCGCCATTTCCAACATTTTCGTAAGAACTGAAGCGCTGTTCGCTGAGTGCGTGCCCCATCGATGCAAATAAGTGGTAGTCGTATGGAGCCAAGTCTGGTGAGTAAGCGGGGTGGGGTAGCGGTTGCCAGC
>NC_046664.1:27710863-27715470 GCF_010883055.1 Belonocnema kinseyi
CTAGGAAGAAGTTTTTAATTGTCAACATTTGTTTAATTGAGGTGAAAAGAGATTTGGTAACAGTTACATTACCTCTACTCGGAAGGACGATATATTTGTTAAAAGTTAACATTTCTTTGATGAAGGTTAGAGAAAGGTTTCATAGCAGTCGCCATCCATATAATCATGAATAAGAAAGATGCCTAAACATTAACCAATCACTTATTTGACATAAAGAAAGATTTATTAACGATTAGCATTTATCTATTCAGAATGAAAAAATATTTGTTAACAGTTAATAAATCATGACTTTGCTTCAAAAAAATCACTCAAATGAACGGCTTATTTGATAGAAACAAAGATTTATTTGATCGTATCCAAATAAGAGATTTGTTAACAGTTAACAAATTTTGCTAACTGCGAATAAACCTTTTTCTCAGTGTATAGAAAAGCTTGCCTGATCGCAGCAAGAGAATCGGGTTCGGATGTAAACATTAGATATCAAAGAGTTCTCACAGCTGTTGACGGTATCAAAAATTTCTCGCTAAACAGTAGTTAAACTCTGAAAAAAGTATGATTGAGCACCATTCGCAAGATCTAAATTGCGCTGCTGTTTAATTTCATATACTTCTGTTGAATTTCTAATTAAATGCAACTCTCTGTGTTCGTTTGGGGGGCTTCTAGAACGAGTCTGAAGAGCTTGTTTTACGAGTGAAGTTGGATACGTTCCCAATAGAAGCGTTTGCTCAGCATTTGAATATCTCATTATATGGTTTGCTCGGCTCATTACGATCTTCACGGACTGGAAGTATGAGACCCATGGGTATCCAAATGCAACATCAGAAATGTCTTCCGATGAAGCTATAAAGTACGTAAAACCAGGAAGTCCAAGTAAAGGCCCGGAAAGAATTTCCTGCCGTATTCGAATGCAAACTAAAAGATCGGGACAAATTTTTTGAGGGTTATGTGGTTTTGAACATTATAATTGGAAGGTAAACCAAAAGGACTCTTTCGTTTGTTTGCTTAGGTTGTCCAAACATTTTTTGGTCTCGAGTTTTCATGCAGAGTCCCCTTCCCCTTAAATTTGTTCTAATCCTCAAAAAGTAAATGCGTTTTTTCTCTGAAAAAATTGGGCTTTATTGCAGGATATGACAACGTTCATATACATAATTAACCACAAAATACGTCTTCTTTATAGGGTTCCAAAAAACCCCATAAGTGGAAAATTGGGTTTTGCGTCTTTTCAGCACTTGTTATTATTTGTGTATTTTTTTAGTAGAAATTGATTCTAATACATAAGATATAACTTTCTGCTAAACATAACATATATATTAATTATTTAAACAAATTACTATTGTTTATTACTATGCTTTTCTATAATAACACTAGATAGATATGGTTTTATCTGAAATTTTGAACTTTGTTTTAAAAATTGTATGTATCTGTATTTTGAAAATCCGCAGCTATTTTTAGAATTAATGAAATAAAATTCAAAATGATTTATATCTGCAAATTTTAAGAGATGTACAATTAACTCTAAATAACCTTCAATTGCTATAATAAAAATGCATGTGATAATTAAATCATAAGTAACTGTCATAAGGCAAACATAAATTACCTAATAAGAGTGTATTTTTTCTACAGTTGCTTTATTCAAAACTTTTTTATATCTTAAATTTTAATCCACATTATTTCGCTTCGAAATAAAAATTTGAAAATTTGTATAAAATCTTCGTAAGTTGTATAATCAATGTTTTCATCTCTAGCTTACAGGCTTAATTTGAAGACCCGTGTAATAAGGTGTACATAATAAATATTTCATCAATGTGTTCTGTTTTTAAAGCTATCGACTTAAACTCCAGCCCAAAATATAAAAACCTATTAGAAGCTGTATTTTCATACAATTTGAGTATGGTTCCTTATCTACCGAAGAAAAACAAAAATCATTCTGATATTTCCTAATGCAAAAAGTACTTCTCTGGTCGTTAAAAACATTTTCAACTATTTTGAGTAAAGTTTGACCCAATACTGCTCTTTTTCAGCGGAAATGATTTATACTTCATTCATTTTTCAATGTTGGTTATGTTAAATTATATTAAATTGTTCATATTTGATTGCTTATCGCGTATGTATGTCTCTGGCGTCAGTTTATGTTCTAAAATTTCGGTTCCGGTTTTTCTTTTTTGCAGATTGCGTATAAAAATGTTTGGGGAAAAAATTAAGTTTACATTGAATCTGAAAAAACAGAAAAGATATTAGGAAGATACATGCTTGTTTTTACAATAGAAGTACTAAAAGACTTTTGTGCTAAATAAAATTGTATGTCGTCCTTTAATAATTTTACGCGCAAGATATACTTTGGGTCCAGTAAAATGAAAAAATCTATTGTTCAAAATTTCTTAACAAAACTAGTTTCAAAAGATAAATTTGTATTTATAATCTTGTTTTTCTTAAACCATAATTGATACACCAGAATATTTTTTTAAAACTTTTTCCTAGTTAATATATTTTACTTGCTTCAATATAACTTTCCTTAATAAACTTTAGTTGCCTTAGCTGCCGATATGCATTGCACATTTTTTTTAAACAATTTGTGAACTGAAAATAAATATAGTCTCTAATTTATCTACTATTTGAATTATTATTACACCATTAAGCCATTTCCCTTTCGGGGTAGGCGTGACTCACTCGGCAGGGGAAAGGAGTAGGGTGTGGATGGGATAGAGATTTTTCAGATTGATCCAGAATTCTCGTGCTATTTATGTAAATAACACGTTCGTTCCGCAACACTGCTCCGACCCAGGTTGCTGATCAATCTCTCTAGCAATCACCCCAAGCGATTGCTTAAAATTAGCCATGGCTGGACAATACTTCTACGCGGTTTCGAGCGCTTGTCGAGTTGTTGCATCCGTTATCTCAATTGCACAGAAATCTAATATGTATTTAACATCATAGGCCAAACAATCTGATGAACAAAAAAGAACTTAGCTAAAACATTTTTTTCATTTTAACAATTTTTCATTTTTTCATTTTAAGTTGTTTTATTTCGCTTGTAAAAGATCCTAGGTTGAAAAAGTTACAAGTTTAAGATTCTGTTCTTTGCATATTAATATGGTCAGGGAAAATGAAAAATTGGTCAGCGGAAAATTTGAGAAAATTAAAAATGAAGTTATGCGGTAACCCGGGTATAATTTCTATTGAAATAATGCGCGCTTTTTTTTTAATTATAAAAATAAGAAAATTAAAATACTTCTGTTTTAATACTAATGCATATTATGCATTGCAATAATATTAATTTTTTTTAGATGATAGATTTGTCAGAGTAGCTGAGAATGAAAATTAATGCAAAACAAGTACCAAATATTAAAGTAATAATGAAAAATAATATTTGTACATCATTTTGCAATACCTAAATAATCAATCTTAGGGCGAAGTAAATCAATAAATATAATATACATTGGATCTAATGGTGGTAGTGAGAGTTATCCCGTGAGGCGGGCAGATTTTTTGTGCAGTTTCTTCCTCCACATTATTACCTTTTTAGATATCAATTTAATTATTTGTTTAAAAATTCAACAATTTTGTAGAAAAGTCATCCTTTTTGAATAAAAATTCAAGTTTGGTGTTGCAAATTCGTCTTTTAGTGATAAAAAATTAACTAATGTCGTAGAAATTGATTTGATTTGAGAATTAAATTTTTTTAAAAAATATTTTGGTTGAACCACTTTGTTGAGGAATTATTATTTTTTAAACATTTATATTTTAGTTAAAAAGTAATTTCTTTGAATGAATTTTTACCTGTTTTGCAACAAATTAATTTTTTTTCTGAAAATTTATATTTTCTCGTTAAAAATTTCATTTTGTAAAGAAAAATTCACACACGAATATTATGTATAAAAAATAAAATAAGATTTTGTATACATTCCTCCAAATTAATTAATTTTAATATAAATTTGCAGCATATATTTGTCTTAAAAATATAAATTATAATAAGTCTATACACGAGCGATATTTATATGCAAAGAACTATGTCATATAATATATTTAATGAATCTTATGTTAAAAAAACTTTTTATTATAAAAGAGTGGCTCTAATCATATATTTGACAAAATGAGTGTACGTCCTATCATAACATATATACATAACAATTAATTTTTGCTTAAACTCTTGAAATTTTCAGTTAAAATAACTGAAAATTCCTAAAATGTAACAGAATTTTCTGAAACTTGTGACCTGAGTTTTATGGAGTTACCGTGTCTGAAATGTTTGTTAGAATTTACGAAAATTTAAAAACGATTTCTGCATAAATCTTTAGAGACGTTTCTGAAAATTCCTATAGAAATTTCTAAAAGATTATATATACAACATTTATTCTTGCTATGAAAACAGAAACTGATGTGTTGCAAAAATTGCGTCCATTGCTCATCTCTGGGGGAAATCAATATTTAATAAATGATTTTTAATGTTATTTTTAAAATCCTGTTTGTATTCAAGACATATGAAGTTAAGAAATTTATTTTCAAAATTTTTCACAAAATAAGCCATACGTTCCATCCAAGCACTGATGTTACCAACATGAAGTCAATATTAATTCGTCAAGGCATGTATTGAGTAAAACTGCATGCTT
>NC_046664.1:27715570-27717211 GCF_010883055.1 Belonocnema kinseyi
GCCTTGGAGGAGATTATGTTGAGAAATAAAAAAAAAAAATTCTTAAAAACGTTGTTTTTCTTGGTCAGGCCGGAAACTTATCAATCCACCCTCGTATTTCCTTAAGAATTCATGTATTTTGTTTAATATTTATCTTTTTGGTAGAAACCTATTCTGCTTGGTTCAAAAAGCAACTACCCGGTTAAAAGCTGAACCACATCCTTTGAAATTTATTTTATGAGTTGAATATTAATTTCATAATTTCTTTAGTAAAAAGTTTAGCTTTTTTAGCACAAATTTCTTTGTTTTTTGAAGAAAAATTAATATTTTCGGGTTAAAAATGTAACTTTTTGTAGAGAATTGATTATTTTAATTTAAAAATTCAACATTGGTTAAAATTTTTGCTCCTTTATATAAAAAATCTTTCTCGTTGGAAAATTCAACTCTTTTCATTAAAAATGCAATTGCTTGCCTAAAAAGGATTGATTTTTTGTTTAGAATTCGACTATTTCGTCAAATATACGTATCTTCTTGTTAAATGTAACAGTTATCTATTTTAAATTAAAATATTTTGTTTCCAATTTCAGAAAAAATATCAACACTCTGCTCCATTTTATAAGGGGAAACTGTAATGAAGAATAATACATTTTTATATTCTCATTCTTTATGAGTGAGTGAGTATAAGAATTGTACGAAATTTGACACCACAGTTTTCCAAGGGATCTTCACGTTTTAAGACTCCCTGAAGCGGAAAATAAAATTTTGGCGATTACGTCCGTTTGTCTGTCCGTCCGTCCGTCCGTAAAAACGGGAACTCTTGCAAAAATGAACAAATGAAATCGAGCATCGGCAAACTTTTTTTATATCCTGAAAGAAAGAAAGATTTTATTAACCAGCATTTTTCAACCATCGCTTATGGTTTTTTCCATCGAAACTGCCACTGAAAAATCGAATATTCTGTGAAATCGAATATTTTCGGTTGTGATTTCTTTTAAAATAGTATGTTTGTATATGTTTTGTGTTTTATATTAGACATTTATTATATGAATTTGAAGAAAATACTTGAACATAAAATTTAGATAGGGTTCACATTCGTGATATATTTGTGTATGCTGAACTAAAATAAAAAAAGAAATTCGATGACCTATGTTTCAATACATTTCCAAAAAAGATTGTATTATCAAAATTTAAGTCTCCTATTTTATCATTTATATTAGTGAAAAAATATAAAGAATTATTTATTTGTTATGAACGAATTAATGAGCAAAAAGGGCTTTATCAAAGATTAACAAGCCCAGAAATTTGATTCCATCAAATTATCATCGCAATATATGTATTTAATATATAGGATTTCGATTTTTTATGGAATAGACTATAAATAAATTTTCTGTAGGATTTTTGGCATTATTTTATTTTAGATTTTCACAATGACCTCCTATGTCAATAATTTATCACGAGGTAAACATTTTAAAGTTTAAATCATTTTATTAACGAACAAATGATTTTGCTATTCTCGGTGTATAATAATGGGTTCTTTACGATATTTAAAAAAAACTATAGCTTAAAAAATATAAATTGCGGTTTTTTTATTAGATACAATATCAATTCCAAAAATACATAATCCTCGATCTCTTTTCTTATTGAAAACATTTTTACTGTATC
>NC_046664.1:27717311-27723281 GCF_010883055.1 Belonocnema kinseyi
TAAAAAAATCCATTAGCAGATTTTGGAATGAACTTGATTTTCTGTTTTTCTTTGCAGATTCTTCTTTACAGAGCATCCTCGTCCTAAAGTATCCTATAAAGGAATTTAAGTTTGAAAAAATTAGCCTTTAGAAATTATTTGATAGTGAACTAGTGTTTTGGAAAATATATTTTTCATAAAGTTTCTTCAGGCATCATGTTCTTTAGATAACTTGTATCTGTTACACTCTTTGCCAAAGGGTGTTTTTTACATTCTCATCAAAGAAGGTTTCTGTAAAATTTGACCCATCTCCCTTTTTTGTCAAGTGTCGATGTTTTGAAACCTTCTGATCCTAAAAAATAGGTTTTCGCAAATGTCTCTGTCTGTATGTCTGTAGATTTTTGGTCTATTGGCAAGATATAATTATAAAAAGTATAAGTAGCGGAATAAGATGTGCAATGGGAAGGTATAACAATGAGAAACATACTCGTATCAAATTATTTTTGGAAATTCACCGATAATAGTTACTCACCCAGGAACACGGGTTTTTGTACAATTAAAAAAATAAGGAAGCTAATCGAAGAATACGAAAAAATTGAGTGGTTGACAGTTTACGCAGCTGCATGAGGCCTGCAAATAATAAATTAAAGGCTAAAGAATGCTGACCTACCAGAAAAGTAGTTAATAAATTTGCATTTTTCTTGAAATCTGTCTTCGCCTAAAATAATAACTTTTCAGAATAATAATTTGAAACAATTATTTATTTAGTTTTTTTTCTATACAGATGCGATGATCTAACCCTTAGCTTCTACTTCCCGTGGATCTATCTCATACTTGTGATAAAAAATGTTTAGAAATCAGTTTGGTATTTTGTTTAATATTCTGTAAGCTTTTTGGTTTTCACATTTATAGTATAACTTTGGGGAGGCATATTTAAAAAAAAATTTTATGTAACGAACAAATTAAAACTTAAAACGACTCACTTCAGAACCAAAATATACCAATTAAGGGCCAGAAAGGCATGGTTCAACATTTTATAAAATAAAACAAAATTATGAAACTTTTTTTTTCACCAGATGAACTAAGATTTGGATGTGAATGATACAAATTCATATTATTAAGGTTTTTTTCCACCTAATGAAGTGTTTTTATTGCAATGGTCATCTCAAAGGTCTCCTTTTTTTTCCTTGTGAAAACGGGATGTGTCTTCCAATCTTCTTCTATGTTTTTATAAGTATTTTGTGTGCTAAATTGCTTTTCCAACCATAGTTATGAACCATACGTCAAAAAGAGAAACCTTCTAAAATGCTGGAAAAACGGGAGACGCAAAAAGAGACATAAAAACACGACCAATAACATTTTCATCATTAAAATTTTGGATCTAACAGTTATTTTAAAAATAATCTTGATTATGATGTCATAATTAACGGTAAGAAGTAACTCAATTCAGTTAAGAAGGAGCAACACGAAGTCACACTTTACTCAAAATCATTGAAATTTACTTAATGTCCACAGAAGTATTTTAGGAAAATTAAAAAAAATGTATTACACGGCGGGACTGGTCAAAGTTTAATCAATAGGTGCTTTCACATGGGATTTCATGGTTGATTATAGCTCCGTAGCACTCTATTAATGTTTGCAGACTAAATTCAAAATTTTTCCACAGCCCTTTTGAAGAAGCGAATATTGTTTTTAAAAAATTATGAAATTTAAAATTCGCATACAAGTGGGTTTTCGTAATTGTTTCAAAGCTTTTTCTTTTTAATATTTGAAATAATTTTTAATTAATAATTTTTTATTATATTCCCGTGAGTTTATTTAAAATAACTTAAGGGAATGTAATTATTATGATACCACGCATTACTGATTGACTTTTTGTCAAAAAATTGTACCAAGTAATGTAGGGTTGCCTGATGACAGAGACTTATCGTTTAATTAGTCCATTTATTAAATAAGGATACATGTTACAGAAAATCCAAGGGTATTATATTATTCTCAAATTTGGACAAAGTGATTTGCAGCAGCGTGATGATCCCTTTTTGAAAATTATTTGCCTCTGACAACTACATTTTTATGATTTTCAAAATTTGATCGTTTTTAAATTGAGCGGAACATCAAATTAAGCAGGAGCACTTTTAATACTTTAGAATTTACAGTTCTAATATAAATTATGAGGACCTTTTCTCAGGTTCATTTTATATTCTCACCTTGCGTATATCGTAAATTTTAATTACTTAATTTCACTTTGAAAAACCGTGCTGCACATTTTTTTTGGTATTGTTCATAAATTACATAATAAATTTTGTTGTCACTGGTTCACTACAAACTCACGAGGCACTTGTAATAAAAAAATGGAATAACCATGTAACACGTCGCCATTTTTTTATAAATTTAAATACCCGAGCAATTAACAGAGAATGAAAGATATGTGTTTCTTAGATGGCATTAATTTCTACTTTATTCTAAACAAAAAGCGGACATCTTGTTTGGTTGAAAATTTAACTAATCGGTTGAAGGTTAAACTACTTTATAAAACATTCATTTCATTAGTTGACGATTTAAACATTTTTTCGATTTATTATATTTTTTATTTAAAAATTAATGGTTTTCAACATAACATTTACATATTCCATTTTATGTTTGAAATTGATCTTTTTATTTAAAATATCAACTATTTCGTTGAAAATTCATGTATTTTGTTTAATATTTACCTTTTTGGTAGAAACCTATTCTGCTTGGTCCTTTCTAAAACCAAGTGACGCAAACTGGCCAGTCTACCCTGCAAAAAATCTGTTTTATACTTTAAAATGTATATAGCTATAAAACAAAATTTTAGATTTCAAAAGTAACAAACTTGGCAGCACCTTTTACGATCAGATATTATAAAAATTCTGCATATATCATAATTTTTGAATAAGTTTTTTTAAAAAGGGCTTAGGCAATGGTGTTGAAATTCGACTGAAAACCTTCATGAGGTTAGGAAACCCAAATGAACCAGAATATTTTATATGCAAGCACCTTCTGTTTAAATTTGGTTCTGTCCCAGCGTAAATTAAAAAATGTTAAGGTTTTTCCAACAAATTTCCAAACTTACTTTTATGACCACTTTATTTTACGCATTAAAAATAATACTTTAATCATAATACTACACACATGGGTTTCTATCAAGTAGCCAATTGTTTTCAAAATGATAATTCAAAACCCTTTACAGCAAAATGTGAACCTGAACCTAAACTTTTGAAGAAATCAATCAAATTAATTAATTTCTCCTTATTTGGATGTGATATAATTAAAATTTGTAAGGTTTGAGTTGAAAAGTTGAATGGCTGCTTGTATGTATGATTAACTTGATATCAGTTATCCCTGAAGTCGTTGGTTCTGATAATATTTTTCAAATCGATATGCAATGTAAATTGTTTTAACATTAAAAAGTGTACAACATTTGAAGTTCTTGATGGAAGTAGGTTATTCCGAAGCATATTTGCAAAATCTTCAATTACTTGAAATCCTGAATAATTTCCCTTGCTTTTCAGAAGCATAAGTGAACATGTCTATTCATAAGCGACAAAATTCAAAAACATAATAAATTATCTGCGCAAGCTTCAGCTTGTGTTATTAGTTTACCGACCTCATAATAATGTCCACTTGTTCAAATTTTATATTCCAAATCAACTTTTTAGAGCAATCCCATAAAATATATGTAATTAAAATAATAAAATAAGGTCTTTTATCACATGTTTAGATCAGAAATTGCAAATAAATCGCGAATCGAGAATATTAGGTGTATCAAGTTGATCCTTAAGATTTCGCTTTAGAATTAACTAAATACTATTCCATTATTTTCAAAATTCTGTTCTTTGCTAATATTTTAAAAATATTTTTAAAAAAATTTTCTCATTAACTACTTCCAAAAAATGTTTCACTCTATATGATCCATATGGAAAATTGAAAGAATATTTGAAATATCTGGTTCTCTTTTCGAAAAATTCATCCACAAAAAAGGAAGAGACTATTGAAAAACTCAAAGGTATTATTAAAAATAATTATGAATTCGTTAAATAATAATTTTTGCCAAATTTCATTAATTATTATCTAATTAAGTAAACAGTGGATAAAAAATTAAATATTTCAGAAAACTTTGCGAATATCATGCTTGTCGATGGGAGAAGACAATTACGAACAAAGATAAATTATAAAAATAAGTGCGTTTCCTAGGTGGCATTCATTTTTACTTTATTCTGAACAAAAAGCGGACATCTTTTTTAGTTAAAAATTTAACTAATCGGTTGAAAGTTAAACTACTTTATAAAAAATTCATTTTATTAGTTGACGATTTAAGCATTTTTCAATTTATTATATTTTTTATTTAAAAATTAATGGTTTTCAACACAACATTTACCTACTCCATTTTATGTTTGAAATTGATCTTTTTATTTAAAATATCAACTATTTCCTTGAGAATTCATGTATTTTGTTTAATATTTATCTTTTTGGTAGAAACCTTTTCTGCTTGGTTCAAAAAGCAACTACCCGGTTAAAAGCTGAACCACATCCTTTAAAATGTATTTTATGAGTTGAATATTAATTTCATAATTTCTTTAGTAAAAAGTTTAGCTTTTTTAGCACAAATTTCTTTTTGTTTGAAGAAAAATTAATATTTTCGGGTTAAAAATGTAACTTTTGGTAGAGAATTGATTATTTTAATTTAAAAATTCAACATTGGTTAAAATTTTTGCTCCTTTATATAAAAAATCTTTCTCGTTGGAAAATTCAACTCTTTTGATTAAAAATGCAATTGCTTGCCTAAAAAGGATGGATTTTTTGTTTAGAATTCGACTATTTCTTTAAATATAAGTATTTTCTTGTTAAATGTAACAGTTATCTATTTTAAATTAAAATATTTTGTTTCCAATTTCAGAAAAAATATCAACACTCTTGCTCCATTTTATAAGGGGAAACTGTAATGAAGAATAATACATTTTTGTATTCTCATTCTTTATGAGTGAGTGAGTATAAGAATTGTACGAAATTCGACACCAAAGTTTTCCAACGGATCTTCACGTTTTAAGACTCCCTGAAGCGGAAAATAAAATTTTGGCGATTACGTCCGTTTGTCTGTCCGTCCGTCCGTAAAAAGCGGGAACTCTTAAAAAAATGAACAAATGAAATCGAGCATCGGCAAACTTTTTTTATATCCTGAAAGAAAGAAAGATTTTTTTAACCAGCATTTTTCAAACAACGCTTATGGTTTTGTCCATCGAAACTGCCACCGAAAAATCGAATATTCTGTGAAATCGAATATTTTCAGTTGTGAAGTCTATTAAAATATTATGTTTGTATATGTTTTGTGTTTTATATTAGACATTTCTTATATGAAATTGAAAAAAAAACTTAGACATAAAATTTAGATAGCGTTCACATTCGTGATATATTTGTGTATGCTGAACTAAAATAAAAAAAGAAATTCGATGACCTATGTTTCAATACATTTCGAAAATAGATTGTATTATCAAAATTTAAGTCTCCTATTTTATCATTTATATTAGTGAAAAAATATAAAGAATTATTTATTTGTTATGAACAAATTAATGAGCAAAAAGGGCTTTATCAAAGATTAACAAGACCAGAAATTTGATTCCATAAAATTATCATCGCAATATATGTATTTAATATATAGGATTTCGATTTTTTATGGAATAGACTATAAATAAATTTTCTCTAAGATTTTTGGCATTATTTTATTTTAGATTTTCACAATGACCTCATATGTCAATAATTTATCACGAGGTAAACATTTTAAAGTTTAAATCATTTTATTAACGAACAACTGATTTTGCTATTCTCGGCGCATAATAATGGGTTCTTTACGATATTTCAAAAAAACTATAACTTAAAAAATATAAATTGCGGTTTTTTTATTAGATACAATATCAATTCCAAAAATACATAATCCTCGATCTCTTTTCTTATTGAAAACATTTTTACTGTATC
>NC_046664.1:27723381-27725502 GCF_010883055.1 Belonocnema kinseyi
TTTTCACAAAATAAGCCATACGTTCCATCCAAGCACTGATGTTACCAACATGAAGTCAATATTAATTCGTCAAGGCATGTATTGAGTAAAACTGCATGCTTTAATAAAATTTAAATGAAATCAGTAGGGCAAGAAATAAAAGCAAATGTTTTAAATATATTTATTTAACTTAATGGTATAAAGTCAAAGCGGCACACTCAAAAGTGGTACCGAAAACATTGTATGTACTTTTTATCAGAGGAATATGTTTTAGATGACAAAGAAACGAGTAAAAATTATATTCAATAAAATCAAAAGCCTGTACATGTATCATCATTAATTTATTTAGTTTTGTTCTGCAATATGAAAGATATAATCATTTACTTTGATGAATACTAATGAATATAAACTACGTTTTTATGACTTTTTTTCGTGTGCGAAGAGTTCTTTATATTTTTTCTTGAAACTTGTTGAATGTAGTGAGATATTTTTTTCCAATTTTACACTGACATTAATTCATTCAGTGTCAATCGTGATAGAATTTCCATTACGGAAAATATTTAATTTTCTTTTCAATTATATATATTTTTTTAAATTTCTCATTATTTGTTTCTGCGGTTTGGGGGGCTCCTGGAACGTTCGCGAATAGCTTGTTCTACACGTGGCACAATTTCCAATGGGTTTAATGGCGTCCCATTTGTATAGCTCCTTATTATATGGTTCGTTCCGCTACTTATACTTTTGATAATTATATTGCCATGAGAATTGAATATTGGATAAATAATAGTGTTTTCAGTCCATCCAACGATATAATTTCCCTTTGCTACTACGCGTAAAGAACCTAAGACCGGAATAAGGCTACCATTGCCTATCTTGGTGTGAAGATCAGAAATGTCTTCGTATGCAGCTTTAAAGTACCTGTAATTACGATATCCAGGCACCAGTCCGGATGGGCGCCCCTCCCGTATAGGAAAACAAACTGAAACTTTGGGAAAATATTTTTAATGTTAATAAAGCTTGTAATTATGTAAAATTTTTAGTCTACAGTTAGAAATTTCGGTACAACTAGCTGATTGAAACGACATTTATGAATGCTTCCTTAAAATCACCCGTTACAAATCAGAAACCTTTGAAATCTTTTCAAATGTTTAAAAATATCTCGAAATATTTTTAAATGTTTGTCGGGTGAACACCTTTATAATGTAATAATATATATTTACCTATAGAATTAATGAAAACTGCTAAATTAAAGACCAGATTACCAAAGAACCTCATTTTTTCTAGCAAAATAGAACGATTGTACAGCTTAAGTCGTAATATTGAGGTAAGTGATGAATATTGAAAATAATACTTTAGTCCGATTTGTATTTATAAATTAGATGCTTTAGATTTGAGAAGCTTTATTTTCGATTTGTTTGTATTTGATAATTATAATCATTATCATATCTTAATCAACTGTATTTTCTGCTGTAAGTGTACATGCCGCACAATCTTTTTGAATTATAGCATGTTCCTTTCTTATCCACAACATTATTTCTATCAACCGAAAAACAACTGTTTTTGCCTTTTTTATCATATAAGGTAATTTTGTGATAAGAAATTTTTAATTAAATTCCTGATAAGAATATGATTTTTCAACAAGCAGAAAAACCTTAAAAAAAGACTTAACATTTCATTTGATATATAAGAATTATAAAAAGGTTAATTATGTTTTTGAATTAGCAGTCCAGAAATTTCTCTACAGAAATCCACATTTTTATATGCGACATCTAAATCAATGATTTTAAATTCATAAGATTAAGAGAAAAACCTTATGTTCTTTAATGTGGATTAGGGATACGAATAAAGATTACGCAATTACTGAGTTATGACCAACAATGTTAATTCTTGAAATGGAAATTTTTGCAACGCTGAACATTGAAATTCGAAAATTGAAAAATTAAAAAATTTAAGAATTATTTTTTGAATATAATAATATTGTTGAGAGCTATTTGATTTTCATTAACCAGTAGAAAACAGTTTGTTTAAATCAATTAATGTTGATACAGTAAAAATGTTTTCAATAAGAAAAGAGATCGAGGATTATGTATTTTTGGAATTGATATTGTATCTAATAAAAAAACCGCAATTTATATTTTTTAA
>NC_046664.1:27725602-27727959 GCF_010883055.1 Belonocnema kinseyi
TTTATAGGATACTTTAGGACGAGGATGCTCTGTAAAGAAGAATCTGCAAAGAAAAACAGAAAATCAAGTTCATTCCAAAATCTGCTAATGGATTTTTTTAAGTCTCAAAATGATCCATTTTTGTACACTCTAGCAAATTTTTTCTTGTATCAATATATATATATATAATCGGAAACCTAACATCTTTAAGAATATATTACTGACTAAACTTAAAAACAGAATGATAATTGGTTGAGAATTGCGGCCTGCAGTTTAATTTTTCCTTGCCTCTCAAAGTCAAAAAACTACTTACCTTTTGATAAAAAAAGATACTTCCACAAATTTCCGTTTCTTTATAAAAGAACAGTTAAAGGTTTGGCTGGGCCCCGTTGTGCCTAAAGAAGAAATTGATTAGTTCTGATTTTTTACGTTCTCATCCTAATAAAAAGGTATTGGTTTTATGTGAAAAATGACTTATAGCTTACAAATCCTTTCATCCCTTATGTATATTTTTTATTTATTAATGAGTAAGCCCTGAACTTTATGTGACAGAGCAAGAATTTTTCATCATATCATTAGGCTTAAAATTTAAAAATTTGTAATTTCATTACAATTGATGCCCTGAAGTGGCCCCTAAACATTTTTGCCGTGGAATTTAATGCACAGGTTTTCTTTACAATTCTTTAGTAACTGATGTTGAATCGAATGTCAAAAATCAATACTTACAAACTACAAGACCAATATGCCTAAACGTGAATGTGTATGATAGATTTGCATAATACTTGATACAAATAGATTTTTTTGTCATTCATAGATACTTTATTAATTCACAAATTATCAGCTTCAATGTACAGATTTTTTTTGACTTCCTCAAAGTGAAATTTGCTGTAAGAGCTGGAAGCGATCAGAAGATAATAGATGGTAAACACTTGTAAGTTCACAAAAGTTACAATTGCTCACTTTCATCAATTGTTGTAAACGATACTTTCGGTAAAAAATGCAGGGAATTTCGGTTTTGAAAAACAATAAATAAATAAAAGTTCAACTATATTTTGGTAAAACTGAAATTTAAATGAGGAATTTCGACATTTCTAACGATGCAATTTTGAAACAGACACAAACGTTATTTATATGTGACAGGACCCCATAAGCTTCTATCTAATACTAAATTGCTGAAGGCTGGAGACCTTCTAAGTTTATGAAATTAACCAACTACTACTCTTTTGATTCCAGTTCTGTCACCACACTCCTCCATTAACCAAAGTTTGTTAGGACTGGCATTATAGCTAGACTCTCAACATTCTGATGACTACCTACTTAATTTGGACACGATTTCTGCTCTTAAAATACATTTCTCGCATAAATGTGGTGATTTGGCGTATACTTTAGACAGTATATAATATAAACAATAAAATAACCTTGGAATGGACTCAAAATTTGGATGAAGAAAAGCATGCACCCGGTGAAGGCAAAGTTAAAGTTTCAGGGGCTGAATGGAGCTGGATGTTTGGAATATTAGAGGGATGAATGATCTTAAGGTAAGAGAATAATAAGAAACTGTGCACGCAAGAAAAATAGATATCTCATATGTACCTGAAACAAAAAAAGAGGGATGCGATATTAAAAACGTAGAAAATGGGGTGTTAGAGGGCGGACTTCAATTTTTGTTAAGGAGTAGATAATAAATCACATGGTAGCCGAGGAGTCGGTTCGATTATGAATAAAAGAGCAACTTAGCATGTCAGGCGTAGTAGATTTGTATCTCTCAGATTGTCGTGGGTTAGAATGAAAGTAGCGAGGAAAAGATTATTTATCATAACGTTGTAGGCGCTAGTTGATAGTGAACCGAGCAAAGTAAAACGGGCCTCCTGGGACACTATGAGACGATAAGTACTTGCGATCACGGTGAAAGTATCATACTACCAGAAGATATGAATAGATGGGTCGGCGTCTAACATCAATATTAAGAAAGGGTGCAAGATAGTTTTGGGTTATCCAAAGAAAAATAGCAATAAAGAAATGAAACACTTAGAGAGCTAGAAAAAAAAATGCAAGGGTCATAAGGGGCTCTAAATCCAATACTGAAACCAAACCTTCTAGTTTCTAAAACAAACTTAGGTCAGGGATGAAAATTAAAGAGACCAAAAAAACCAATAGAAAGGCGAATCAGGATTAAGAAGACCACAAGTGCGAGAAGATTTTACAAATAGGATAAACCAACTTTTAGTTGAATCAACTGGAAGGAGCTAATAAAGAATGAAGGTGTAGAGGGCGCATCGACTACCAGGTGTATACATATGAAACCGGTATTTTTTCAAGAAAAAAACACATTTATTTCAAGAGAATGATAACAAATATTTTATTCAAAGTATGCGCCC
>NC_046664.1:27728059-27730211 GCF_010883055.1 Belonocnema kinseyi
TGCTCTCCGTAAGCTTCGACAAGCATTCGATGAGATTCTATCGCCGATTTGCCCAAATGGAAACAGAAAATTAATGCTCCCCGCAAATCGTTGTTTGAAGGCTCGTATTTCGACATTTTCAAGAGCGAAAAAAATCACAATGTCATTGGTAGAAGTGCGACTGAAGTGTGTGGTACTGCGGTTGGACGAAGACTGTCTGGTGATGCGTGGTGGAATCATGGAATACAAGCAGCCGCTAAAAGAAAAGAAGCGCATAATAAAAAGTTGAACATCACAGGTCTTAGCGGTGATTAGAGAAATGGATTTGAAAATGATTAAAAGACAACCTTTTGTTAAACTCTGCACTTCTCGTCCAAATAAGTAATATAATTATTTAAATCTTTTGATACTGAAATGAGATACTGAAATGCAGTTGCATTACATAGCTGCTAACTACTGAATTAGTGTTTATGAATAAATATTTATGTGGCCATATTTTTTCATATTTTGGTAACTAAAATTATAGATAAAATATTTCAATTGCCAATAATGTTGTAAAAAATAGTAAAAGATTGTTTTCGTTTTACTGTTTTATTTTCATTAAATTGTACAAGAGCTAGCAGAAAAAATGATTTGCAATCTTGTGAGCAACATAAATAGAACACTAAGATAAGAAACAATAAAAAAAGGAATATGTGATAAAATAAGGATTTTGACCATTTGTCAGACAATTGCAGATGTTGTCCCGATGGCTGATCCCTCAGAATTTATTTGTGCATTGCAGGATAAGTGTCTACTACTGGCGAATTTCAAACTATAACGCATGTGTTCGATGTGTTTTTGTATTTTCGTTAACTTTGCATCAGTTTATTCAGTTGTTTGGGGGGCTTCTAGAACGATAGCGAATAGCTCGTATTATATTTGGCAAAGCTTGGATACGATTACTTGGCTCTTCGTCTACATTAATGGGATAAACTCGGTTCTTTCCTGTACTTATGTTTTTTATAATTTTTTGGCCTTCAGAATTATATAGGGGATAAACCTTATTTTCTTCAATGAATGCAAAGATGTAACCTTCCCTGGCTATAACTAGTAAAGGTCCTAGGACTGGAATGAGAGAACCAGGGCGTAACATGGTGTGCACATCAGAAATGTCTTCTGCTGCAGCTGTAAAATATCTGGAACCAGGATAGTCAAGTAAAGGTCCGGATGGATTTCCCTCTCGTACGGGGCGGAGGCAATCTGAAACATTAATAAAATTTTTGTATGCAAATACAATATGCAACTACTATTAAGAATCACTGCTGACTTTAAACTATGTTAAGTCGGTTAAAGAAGTGATAGAGATTTAAAAAAAAAAACAATTTTTTGGAAACCTTATGAACTTTCATGTCTCATAATCTAAGGTGAAGCATATTTAAAAAATTTTTTAAAGGATACAAGACGTGAAAAGTTTTAAACAAATATTTAACAATCGAATATTTTAAATTTGCTTGAGGTTCTGGCATGACCCAGGTAAATTTTATTAAATGTTTGAAATATATAAGTCACAATATTAAAAACCTTATCTTTAATTCAAGTTGTTAAAAATTGTGAAATCTTATTGTTTTCGCGAGAGATGACTAATAATGTCAAAGCGGATCTGGGGCATTTTTCGTTACTTTTTTTGGGTACCTATAGAGATATGATAAGATTTTTTAGTTAAAATTAAAGATATGATTTAAAATTTTTCGTGGTATAAATTATAAATATTCACCACAAATTTCACGATTAGTAGCACAACTAGAAGTTGAGATAAAAACCCCGAGAAATTATCAGTTTTATAATTTATCTAGAGTTCAAAATTAATAAACGTTAAAATTATATTATTTAAGAGATCTTCTACAAAGCGATATCCAATCCTTAAACAATGAATGAAATTGATTAAATTCACCATTTTGATGTACTTTATACAGGGTGGGCCATTTTAATCTATTTACCAAAAAATCTCAGAATAGTGATATTGTACAAAAAAATTGTTCAGACAAAAGTTGTTTAGGATGAAGGGGGTCTCAAATACTGGTGACCGTAAATTTGACCTTGAACTTCATTTTCTATGTTTTTTGACGGTCAAACCCATTTTTTTTAATGGAAACCCATATTTTGACAACGGATTTGGAAAAAGCGGAAAATT
>NC_046664.1:27730311-27750696 GCF_010883055.1 Belonocnema kinseyi
CGACTCGGGATACTTATAAGATACTACCATGATTTTTTCAGATTTTTTGGTTCAAAAATAAATTAGGCCAAAAACCGGCCTTACCGACCCTCCCCCTTTCTCCTTTACAGAGCATCTTCTGCATAATAGTAGCGTGAATAAAAATTTATGTGTGTACCAATGTCTCTAAACCTAAAAAAAATCAAATGTTCGGTTGCGTATTGGTTGTAAAATGTAGCCTTTAGAACTTATTTTGTTAAAACATGTTAACTAAGATACAAAACAATTGTAGATACAGCAGATCCAAAATTGTTTTTCCTTTCTTCGACCGTTTTAATTTTCAATCAGTATTTCAGCTAAATTCAGCAATATATTCGGTCTAACGGTCAATGATAAAGTCAAAATAAAAGCATCCGAAATAACATGTAAAAAACATATTTATTTCTTTTAAAAATCCTCAACGTTTCCACCAACATTGCGGGTCTTTTTCAAGAGTCGATATACATATCTATAATTTAATAAAAAATGGTATGAGCGTAAATTTTGTAATAATTGGTGTGGTAAAAAGGATATTGGTTTGAACAGAATAAAATATTTTATATTGAAATATACCTGAGTCAAAAAGTAATGTTATATTTTATAGAAAATAAACAGCGTCATTTAAAAAAAATGTTTCAAAAGAATAAAAATTGCAGAGGTGACAAACATTAATAAATCTCTGATGAAAAGGTGCGCCAAAGCTCGAGAATATAAGATTGAATAAATTAAGTTGATTTAAGTAAAAAGAATTTAAAAAGGGGGAGGGGGTTAATGCATAATGCTTTGATAAATTTGGTTTATCATCAATATTTCAGTTTTTAAATTTTTTGAAGTGTTGATATATTTATGAATAAAAATTGATTCAATAATACGTCGCTTAAATGTATTATTTTCTCTGGCTAAGATTTTAATATTAGCAAAATCAAAAGCATAATTAAATTTCCAACGAATGTTTTGACAAACCTGTGTTCAATTTGCCAATTCTACAATCTCTTTCATGTTCATAAATTCTACTTTTCAATCTCCTGCCAGTTTCACCTATGCAGTGTTTTTGACAACCATTGCATTTTATCAAATAAACCACATTAGACAGATTTTCTATTATTTTAGGATCTTGTTACTCAACAATTTTTCTAAAGCATATGGTATATGGTATATGGTATATATCAACACTTCAATAAATTTAAAAACTGAAATATTGATTATAAACCAAATTTATCAAAGCATTATGCATTAACCCCCTCCCCCCTTTTTAAATTCTTTTTACTTAAATCAACTTAATTTATTCAATCTTATATTCTCGAGCTTTGGCGCACCTTTTCATCAGAGGTTTATTAATATTTGTCACTTCTGCAATTACGACTTGTCATAACAGTCAGTCTTGTATCGTCCGTCTGTAAGCATCATTTCAATTTTGTGACATTTTCATAAATTATTGGAGCATCTCCAATATCTTTGAGGCTTCAATTAATAGAAATTTTTATTCTTTTAAAACCTTTTTTTTCAATGACGCTGTTTATTTTTTATAAAATATGACATTGCTTTTTGACTCAGGTATGTTTCAATATAAAATTTTTTATTTTGTTTAAACCAATATCCTTTTTACTACACTAATTATTACAACGTTTACGCTCATACTATTTTTTATTAAATTATAGATATGTATATCGACTCTTAAAAAAGTCCCGCAGTGTTAGTCGAAATGTTAAGGATTTTTAAAAAGAAATAAATATGTTTTTTACATGTTATTTCGGATACTTTTATTTTGACTTTATGATTGACCGTAAGATCGAATATATTGCTGAATTTAGCTGAAATACTCATTGACACATGTAACTTTATGCCAGCAGCTTCGCGCTGTGATATAGTCTAGAATTAGTTGATGACACGAGAATTATCATAAATCACATATATAGATAAACCATACACAAATTCAGAACACAAATAATCTGAATTGTATTTAACTTTATTAAATCGAAAACAAAAGTGAATTTATGTGTGAGAAGCTATCACAATGAGAAATACGCATCAAATGTCGAATTTGAACTAACAAAGATAAAAATGCACCCCAGTACCCAAAGCGGTCGAGTCCTCGTATAATAGAACCTTTCTTGTCGTACTCGCAGAGTTTTAGTACAACTTATATATTTGGATCACCGTTGAAGTTTAAACATTCAAAACAAAGTCTTTCACAAAAATGTTAACTGAAATTGCTTAAGGTTTTTGTTTCGTGAATTAGCTCATGTATTTTACATTAAAGATAAAAGGTATCAGTTAAGAAAAATTTATATAAATTTTTTTAGATTCATAGCTCCATCTAGTCTGTAAAAAGGTTAATAAATTCTGTTATTCTCTGATGAAGTTTAGATTCCTTAAAAAAGTTGACTTGTAACACCTGACACAATAATGCATGTATTTCTGAAAAATGAATCTTCTGTCGATCTCTCTAGTAGCTTAATGGAAAAGCATCCGACCAGCAATCGGAAGTTCTGTGGTTCAATTTCCAGCAAAGGGAAAAGAAAAAATCTTTTTTCAGAAAAATGTTTAACAACATTTTTTATAGTTCATAGCTCCATCTAGCATGTAAAAACTTTAAGAAATTCTGTTATTCTCTTATTATAGTACAGATTCCTTGAAAAATTTGACTTGTAACACCTAAAATAGTAATTTATGTATTTCTAAAACTGATTATAATACACATGATTATAATACTCATTCCTTGAAAATTTTGAATTGTAACACTTGAAAAAAAAATCCGTGTATTTCTGGAAAAGGAATTTTCTCTCTATCTCCCCAGTAGCTTGACGGGAAAAAATCCGAACAGCAATCTGAAATTCTGTGGTTCGATTCCCAGCGGTTCAAAAGATTTTTTTTTTCGAAAAAATTTAATATAAATAAGAACCATTCATAACAACTGCGCCAGAAGCAAGATATATATAAGTACAGATTTTATCTGCAATGCGCAAGACATAATGTAATTTACAAAAACTTTAATTTACAGATATTTTTGACAATATCTTAATTTAACTATTACAAAACTTTGTTACGTTAACTTTGTTTTGAACGTAAGTTTTTGTGTTCATGCATAGCTACACGATTTTTTTGAAAGAACTTTAAAAAATGGATTTTTCAGTTTAACAGTAATTTAGTAGAATTCAAAATTGAGCATATAAGATTACTAATATCTAAACGTTAAATTATTATAATATATTTTCTAAATTGGATGTTTGGGAATCAATTCTTATGCCGCCATATTTTTTGTATCGTAGTAACTAAATTTTCAATTACAACATTTTAATTATCAATAATGCTACAAAAATTAATTAAAAAGTGTCTCCGTTGAATTTTTTCTTTTTTTAATTTCACAAAAACCAGTAATAGAAAATATCTGTAATCTAGTAAGTAAAATGAATCGAAAAATATGAGAAGAAACAGTAAAGAAAATTGACAATATGATAAGGATTTTGATAATCGATTAAGAATTTGCTCATGTGATCTCGATTGCTGATACCAGAATGACGAGACCATCGAATTAAAAGTCTAGTCGAAATTTCAGGTCAACAACGGAAAGCCTAATTCTCGTATATCTGTATCCTTGAGGCTGTATTTGTGTGCTCCTGTTTGGGTATCTATTATTGATGAATCCGTACAAATAACACATCGATTTTATGTGTTTTTGTATTTTTGATGAATTTTAAATCAGTTATTTCCATGGTTTGGAGGGCTCATGGAACGATCGCGTATAGCTTTTTCTGTAATTGGAAAAACGTCATTTAGATCTAGCTCTTCAGGTTCATAGTTCCTGACTATATAGTTCCTTCCGCTGCTAATACTTTTTATTATTTTATTGCCTTCAGAATCATATATTGGATAAACAGTAATTCTCATAATACATCCAGTGATATAATTATCCTTTGCTACTGCAACTAAAGGACCTAGGACTGGAATCAAAGGACCACCATTTAACATGGTAAAAACATCAGTCATGTCCTCGGGCGCAGCATTAAAGTACCTATAACCAGGGTAACCACGCAGCGGTCCAGATGGATGCCCCTCTCGTACAGAGTGGTGAACTGAAACATTAAAACAAAATTTCATATACAAATAAATGTCGTAGTTATTTAATATAGAGATTGCTTTATCCTCAAAACAATCGCGTCCGACGAGCTATAGGAAAAATATTTTCGAAATTTTCAAGGGCATTCAAGACGTTAGAAGTTCAAAATAAAAATTTGAGATTTTCTTAAATATTGTATCTCGACTTTCACTTGCGGCATGACCTACAAAAGTTGTAGAAAAAATGTTAAATTTACAATATGCTACCTTTAAAACCTTATCTTTAACTTAACCTGAACAAAGTTATTATGTCTTCATAAGTTCCCGAGGAATGACTAAAAATATCCAAGCAAATTTGCTAGTTTCCCAGATCTTTTTTATTATTTTAAGTAATTTCCCGGGTAATCACAAAGATTTCATAAGATTTATTCACATGAATTAGAAATAAAATTTCAGAGATTGCGTGGTATAAACTTCAGACTTCAACTACAAGTTTCCGAAGTCATAGAACGAGTTGAAGTTGAGATACAGCATCCTAGAAATTAACCGCGAACCCTTAAAGGTTTTTTGGTTTTATTGGCTCGAAATAAAGACGAGATCAAAAGGGTACATCGTGTATATTTTATATTTTTTCTTAGTTTTTCAGGAATTTAGAGTACCTATTTTATTTAGTTTTACAAGCTCAATTAGACTTTAAAATTTAAAGAAGTTAAACTTACTATATATAATTGAAGAGATATTGTGCGAAGAGCTTTTAAACTCTTAGGCAATGACCAAATTAGTTAAATGTATCGTTTTTATTCAATCTTTTCAAATATTTTTTAAGCAACATTCTTTTTCTCTTGAAATTATATTCAGCCACCAAAATTCTTTTGTTTAGGACAAATAACTCATCTTTTTATATAACTGAAAGAAATTTCGGGCTTAATAAAAACTGAATGTCATATAGCTTGGAGCTTAAAACAAAAGTTGCACATCTTACAAAAATGGCTTAAAGTATATCTTTTTGGGTTAAGCAATGTCTCCTCTTAATTTTCATTTGCGTATCTTATACAGTTTTTCTAGAAAATGGAATTTTTAATTTAAAAAAAAAAAACATTTTCTGTATATAAAATCAGAACTGTTGGTCACAAATAATTGAATAATGAACTTGTCCTTTTTTTAGGCTTTCAAAATGTCTGAAAACTTATGGAAATATTCTTATTAGTATGCGAATATAAGAAAACTAATTATTTGCTTGAATAAAATTTTTTCCTGAGTAACTGAAATGCCTAAGGAATTCCTAGTCTCACAGATTCAAAGAATTCCCAAGGTTTTTAACTTAAATCCTAATTTTTTACTACCTACAAGATATATAAAAAAGTGTTGTTAAAAATTTGAACTTAAATATTAACGGAAAAGGATTATGTTTTCTGCTAAATTTTACTGTAATACTGCAAACACACGAAAGAAGAACGAAATCTAAGATAAGAAAAAGAGGCCTTAAACAGATCTAAAATTAAGTTCGATTATTATCTTCAATAAGGACTGTTTCATTTCAGTCTTGGTTTTGGATCTACGGTTCAAACAGTTGATAAGCTTTCCATGATATTTGATAGCTGATGTCACAATATGAAGTCATGTGTATTTTTATATGAAGTGAAACTGTGAAAAGCAAACTAGATTCATATCACCTCTAATAGATAAAAAATTTATTTATTTCAAAGTTTTAGCTCAGGTTCTACTGTAATTAAAAAATAAATAATATAATTATAAGCTTTCACGTCAGAAGCAATTAAGAATTTGATAGAGACTGAAAAGTTCAACATTAAAGTCTGAATTTGAAAAAATAATCCTAGCCTTATTCTGTCTTTTACACTTAAGAATTGTAATGTCAATACACTTCTTCAAATTTAATAATTACAATTTGGGATATTATTCATGCTTGTTTTTACCAAAAATATTTTTAATTTTTAATACATTAAAATATAAAACGGTTTAGAGGAAATACCGTAGGATTAAAAATTACTTATATACATATAATACAGGTATATTAAAATATTATATATTTACGAATAGAATTAACAAGAACCGCGGAAGCGATGACAAGAGCACAATAAACTCTCATTTTTCTATCAAAGAAAACTGATGATATGATGAGATTCGTTATTTTAGTGTAACTAACGAATATTTTACATTTTATTTCAGTCCAAAAAAATTATTCTCATTATATCTGTTTAATTAGAACAGCTGGATGGGAGATTCTTATCATTTAAAGATGTTTGTATATTCTTATCGTTATCATTTATATTTTCTTCACGCGTTGCAAAGAGCTAAAAAGGTAGATATTAATAATTACCGTAACAATACGTAAAAATACGTCATTCGAAATTCTCCTAATTACTTAAGAACTCATACTATGTTCAAAAGCATTATGAAAATGATTTCTGGCAGCATTTTGAATGAATTTAATTCTTGATTCTTTTGGAGGTTATTATTTATCTTTTCATGGAAATTAAATCAAAAGTAAAGCTTTTTTGGCTTAATTTGTGTGTGATTTGGTCTATCAAAAAGTCTCTAAATTTTGAATAACTTTGGACAGATTTGACCTTTTTAAAAGAATTCTAATAGTTGAATAAAGTCAGTTTTGATCAGTTTTTTTTTAGAAATTTCTCCTTTATAGAACATGCTCTGCCTACAGTAGCGTAAGTAATACATTAGGTGTGTAGAATTTCACATAAAACTAAAAAAGTCTACTTTTTAAACTCTAGGTCGAAAGATATGATCTCCTTACCTTATTTTTTACTTTAAATATTGTTCAATTTTAATCTAACATTAATTTAAACTATAGTGCCCTTCTTTATTAATATTACCAAAATTTAACCGCATTGAAATTATTTCCTTTTAGTTTTACAGAAAATGTTATATATTTATTATTTTCATTATTATTTATTATATATGATATATGTAAACCGGAGAAATTTCACAATGAAAGGTATTTTTAATAAATGTTCCAATATACAAAATGATTTTTATTAAAAAATATTCAGATACGATTGCAAAGATCATATTATCTTTCAGAGCTAATTTGTTTTTAAGGGGAAAATTAAATGGGTTGTGTGGTTTTTTTATTTGCGACCTAAAATCTTTGTAAACAATAATATTTATAACTTTTATGAACCGAATTTATAAAAGAATCTCAAGATCATAAATTTGCCTGCCAAGACTGCAGTCTCAACAATATTATAAAAAACATTATTTCAAAAAAGAAAATTTCACAGAGATAACAATTTTTACTTTATGTTATTTGTTCTAATTTTTAACTAATAAAAAAAGTTCATCGGTGGATAATTGCAATCTTCATTCTAAATTATTGATAATTTGTTACTGAATTGTCAGTAAATCATTGTAATATAAATTTTAGTTTAATTTTTCACATTTGCGGTAAATTTAGATATTCCTAAATTGACAGTTTAAATTACTTAACGTAGTTTTAACCAAAATATAGAATCAGTTTAAGTCTAAAATGTTTCTAGATTGTGGTTAAAATACCTCAAATAATTTAAACTAAAAGCTTAGGGATGTCTGAAACTACTCCACGTATGCGAAATTACCCGCTTGGCGGTACTTCAATTTGAGCAATCAGAATTCACTACTTACAATCAGCCTACCAAGCGTCAACTCATAATGAAGCGAGTTTATGATTCCGTCAGTCCTAAATGTAGTTCTGAACACCCAATTCGGAATTGGGCACGTCACGCATCCTACGTCATCGATCGAGAAATTGAAAAATTGTTTGGCTCTAAACAAGCCTCCGATATAGCATACATTTTTCAATAAGCGGAAAATTGGCAGACAGATTTTGCTTATCATTTCAATATCTCACTACATGGTTCACTCCGCTTCTTAAAATCTTTATTAGCTTATCACCTTGAGAATTTTATTTGGGACTAAACATATTAGTATCCATTTGTCCAATATTGTATGTTATCCTTTGCTGCTACAGCTAAGGCGCCTAGGACTTGAAGTCAGCTTTCATTAATTGTCCAGGTCTAAAAATCTGAAATTTCTTCTAGTAAAGCTACGAAATACCTGTAGCCTATAAATCTAGATATCTTCTAGACGTGAAAATTTTTTCTATGTGCATAAATCTTCCAGTTATTTATTCTTCAGAACCAAGAATGATATTTCTCTGCATTAATCTCGTCAGTACCTTAAAATGTTTTTCGCATGCTGTTCTGGTTTATAGGTTAAGACTCAATGATTACTTTGCAGCACCGAAGTCACCGATTACAAAAAAAAAATTATTTCATCTGAATACCATCGGTACAGACATCAGAGCTCCCTCGTATGGCCTCTTTTCCTTCTCTTTGATTGTGATGATATTTTTGGCCGGCTTTAAGAATTCGATCACGAACATAGTTCGCTTCGAGAAGTAAACAAGTACGATATGATAAAGTTCGTAACTTGTAGTTCCAGCACGTCGTCCTCGATACAGATGAATTTTCTTATACTTGTTTCATGTGTACCTTTCGAAACTCCTTAGTGCATGCTGAAGATGCTTTGCTCTAGAATCATAGATCGCTAGTTGATCTATAGAAAATATATAAGTGAGATTATGCTCATAATATTAAAGCTCGCCTCAGATGGTCCCACGAGAAATGTGTATTGTGAGAGATATAGACAGAAGTGTAATGCAAAAATAGAGAAGGCTCGTGGTATTATCCTGAAAGACGCCTATCTGAAAGTTAATGCTGTTAGTTGAACTCAGACATCACGTGCTGTAATGCTACTATGCTAGCATACTATGTTCTCTGATATAACCTTACGGTCCTCCACTCTATGTCAGACCATAAACACCCAGAGGTTCCGCTTAGCACTCTTCGCATCAGAGTTTGCGAAACTGCTTCCAAAATCTCACGAGATCAGGATATGTACGTGGAAAGCTTCAACAATTGCTGCTTCAGTTGACGAGACGGTAAGAGCCTTGGCTGATTCAAATTGAAGAGTAAACCCGACGATGGATGAAAGGAACAAAAGGCGCTTACTTTAATTCAAAAAGAAGATTGACTCCGCAAGGCAGAATGCTTTCCGTATATAGTACATATGTGAATGACTACATTACATCCGGCAGGCTATTTAAGAAAAGAGTTTATAAGTTCGTTCAAGAACTGAGAATACAATATCACTCAGTGAACAATTAAAGGAAGGGATTGGTTAAAGTTAAAGTAGGAATGAAAATTAAAGTAGGTTCAGGAAGAATCTATAATTTCTTACTCTCCAACCATGCCTCTTTAGTGATCTTCCTGTTTCTGTTTAAAATCCACGAAAACCGAGAAGATGGAGGCTTTCTGAAGAGTGAATTAGCAAGGTTGTCACTCATTGAATGAAGGTACTAAGAACACCATGCGCTTCAAGGAGCCTTACAGCAGCATCAGAACATCTTAATAGAAATGCCAACCAGTCACTCTCATGATGTGCAGAAAATACTGAGAGGTATGAGAAACTTTTCCGCTGCAAGATCAGATACTTTTCCGAACTTCTGACAACTAACAGCACCACCTTCCAGAGGAACAAATTCCAAGGTGAAACCATTTGTCCTAATCCCTTTTGCATCACTCTTCTGCCATCTTCTCTCATACTATGTAATTTGTGCAG
Organism: Belonocnema kinseyi; assembly: GCF_010883055.1. Classification (NCBI taxonomy): domain Eukaryota; kingdom Metazoa; phylum Arthropoda; class Insecta; order Hymenoptera; family Cynipidae; genus Belonocnema; species Belonocnema kinseyi. The sequence goes on from NC_046664.1 coordinate 27,740,023, forward strand.
ATACTTCTGGGGTGAGCTTAATCATCGCCAGTATAAGGTTATTTATGTATTTTATATGAACGACTTGAAGATCAATGGTTCCGTAGCAGAGAAATATAACCATGTTCTGAGGATAGTTGACAGGTACACACACGAAATTTAAATGAACTTTAGATTGAAGAGATTCCCCACGATTCACCTGAAGCGAGGAGGACTTGGTGGCATTTCCGGAGTACCTGAATTCGTAGGGAACTGCCCGTACCTGGATGTGCATGAGAGCCGCATCCATTATATAACATTAGTGAACAAGACTCTCCGAAGTAGATTCCATAGTCTTCCATGAAAGATTTGGTCTTACAATCTATCAGCCTTGAACGAAATACTTGCGATTAAAATGCCTGTTATTTGGGTACTACTCTATATGTTTGAGGTTGTTTGAGTTCACGAAGCACAAGCTAATGAACCTCGACATCGCTACCTGTAAGATTATAAATATGCAGAAGAGTTTGCACTTTTAAACCTCTAATGTCTTCATAATCGAGTCATTGTGGATAAAACTCACATTGTCGCAAATAAAAGAGATCACCTGGAGCCATTTCCAAACTTAGTATAATATAGCCGCCCTTAATGTCGAAAAATATCTAGCAACAGAAGCAGAGCGCATTATGCGAATTCTCAGTACCTAGGATACGTACTATCGTTTTCGCATACTCTTCTAGCTGTTTCAACCAAATTTACCATCTAGAAATTATCCAGCTAATTCATCTTGATCATTTCTAGGTGGAAAATATAGCTAAGGTAGCTAGAAATTTTGATGTCACAGCTGATTTTTTTGAAAGGCGGCGTACGGCGACCCTCGTACGGCGTTGGCTGCACATGCAAGAAAAGTTTAATTTGATATGTTTTCTTTGATTTTGTCGTTTACAACTCAGAAGGGTTCAATCAATTTTTACGTTCTAAGAAAATTAGTGATATCGAATATACAATTCTGTTCTAAAGTAACCGTTTCCGACGCACTTTTCCTAAGTTGCGAAGGTATACATATTTAATAAATCATTTTTTAATCATTTTTAAATCGATTTTTACATTACAGAAACGTAGGTTAAATAATTTTATTCCCAATGTTTCCAAAAACTGAAATTCATCAGAATTCCACTTTAGTCAATAGGGCACAAAATGAAGCACATATATTGCCTATATTTATTTTATTTATTAGAATATTTTCATAATTGAAAAATACAATTTTTTATCCTTAGTCTGATTAAAATATCAGAAGCGTGTCGCAAATCACGAAACATTACTATTACATTGATGATCATATTACGATTACTTTTGAAAAGTTCGAGCATTTGCTTCGACTTTGCGCCAAGGGAGAGGCAAATTGCAGAAAACTTTTCCGGAGCACAATCTGTAAATTTTGAATCAGTTTCTTCCAACTCTTTCCTCTATTGGTGGACTTCTGGAACGAGCGCGAAGAGCATATTCGATACGTCGAATCAATTCAGATGGGTCTTCTAATTGCTTAAGTGTTTGATATTTCATTACGTGAGTCCATCCGGTTTCTACACTTTTTATGATTTCATTGCCATGATAATTATATAATGGTCGAAAAATATTATTTTCCAGCCATCCAACGATGTAATTATCCTTTGCTACTACAGTCAAAGGACCCAGGACTGGAATTCGGTCACCATTATGCATCCATGTGTAAACATCAGGAATATCTTCTGGTACAGCTACAAAATATCTGTAACCAGGAAGGAAGTTCAGAAATCCGGATGGGTTCTGTTCCCTTATACGGAGGCAAACTGAAACATAGAGACAGAGCTTTCAATGTAAATAAATGTTGTCTCTATTAAGTATAAATATTATAACAAAGAGTGATGTCAAAAATTATAATTGAATTGCAAACGAAAAAGGACTGCATTCTGTTCAATGTGACTGAAATATTTTAGATTTATATTAATTCCTTTAAATTAAAAGAAATTGTACATCTCTGTTCAGCTTCAGAAAGTATTGTTTTGACAAAAAGAATTTCTTGGTTATTGAAAAAAAATTAAAGATATAGCTTCTTAACTGCTTACTTGGCTTATCAAAGCTTATAAATTAAATACACAAAGCTTTTGTTTTTTCCACATGAAGTATTTATTACAAACTACTATTATTATCTCAACTGTTTCTATATCCCCTTTTTTGGAATTAGAAAGTAAAAATATTCATTTAGTTTCTACAAACCTAATAGTTTCTGGCAGAACTATAAGCCTAATCTTATTTTCGCAAGTAGCTTTTTATTGATTTGTCATAATATGTTACAACAGAATAAAGTGAATTTTTCAAAATAATAATTATTTTTTAAACATTTTTATAGAACTAATTTTCGATAAAAAAACGTAAAATTCACAACATTATCTAAAGATGCAGCCATACTGTCATAAAGCGAATTAGGCTCATGATTTATTTTTGATATTTTCACTTTCTGATATTTTTTGTAAAACGAATTGGCAAATGATGTGATGAAATAACAATTTATCACTAGGAAATGTCGATCGTTTAAAAGTAATTTAGGGTTTTAATAATTAAATTTTTATATGTTAGAATTTTCTTGGTTGATGAGTAAAAAAATAACAGGTCTAAATGAGTAAAATCAATTTGTCCAAATATTGACATATTCTTTAGTGATTTCAGTTACAAATCAATTAGTACACTTTTCTTATCGGTGGTTTTCGTCTTTTATATAGTTGTGTTTTTTGTATGTAAATATATATAAAATAAAGTAAAATGTGAAAAGCATTCTAATATAATCTTCTTGGGGCAATAACTTAAAAATGCGTTATGTTGGCGGAGTTTTACAATCTTGCCTTTTTATTGTTTTAATAAAGCGGCAAATGTTACACAATCGCGTACCTGTATTAAAATGTTCTATTTTTCACGTTCGCCATTCACATAAATTTCTTAAAATTATAAGATAAAGCCGTAAATAATAAATAATTAGTCATTTTTACCCTCTTTTTTGCGTTTTTCTCCAATAAAATTGGTAGAATTTTGCTATTGATTATTGAAATTTAATTATAACTTATATTTATAGGATATCTTAACAACAAAATTCCTTTTTATTTCACGAAATAAGTTTCCCGGATTTAAAAGAAATCATTTTTGTGATCCGAAGAAGGTAAAGAAACGTTCTTATTCAAAATTAAACTAATCTTTACTTCTTAAAAAATAAATTACAATTTTAATTAATAAAATAAAGTAAAAGATACAATTTTTTAGATTCAAATATAACATTTTTTAGGGTGTACTTTTGGTATTTTCTATAGGCTGAACTAAGACTTTTCATAATATATGTTCCTTTAAATTTACTTAGAAACAATATTTTTTCTACATGAAATATTTTCAAAAAGAACCAAACTTTTAAAATTTACATAGTATTAATGTATATAGGTATATAATATTATATATTTACCAATAGAATTAATGATAAGTACTAAGACCAAGAAAAGGATACCATCAAATCTCATTTTTTCTTCTAAAAAAAAGCGAATCTATGTAGTGAAATTCGTTATCGTAGTGTAATAAATGAATATCTTACAGTTTGAGTCGAAATACATTTCGTAATCTGATTCTTGGTTTTAAATTATATAAATCAGATGGAAGAAGTTTATTTTTCTGAGATGTTTGCATTTAATTATCAGTATCAGTTATGTTTGCTTTGAGTGTTACACAAATTTAATAATAACGATTTAAATCTGTGTCTCACTTTGTAGAAGTTCTTCATGACAAATTATCTTCAAATTTTTAAAACTTAATACATATAAGCCTATTTATGCAGCAGTATTTTTGCTACGATTGCAGAAATTGATATGGCAAATTGTGATAAAAAATTAATTGAGAAAACGTGGCTAACTTTTAGCAACTAATTTGGTGATTTTTAAACCGTCGATATCTCGGGTGTTAAGCAATTTTAGGCACGGAGAAATCTCGGATGGGTGGCCACTCATCATCCTCAATTATTCGTGTTTTTGTATTTTCACAAAGGATTATTCATATACAATATCTGATCAATAATTTGTCTTTATCGTATTTGCAATAAGCGAAGCCGTTTGCCAAACAAGGGACTGAGAATATTGATTATGATAAAATTTCTAAGAAACTTAGAAATTATGTTCAATTCATTGTTAGTTACTACAGTCATAGGGGAAGTTAAGCAACGTAAACCGTTAAACAGATTTTTTAAATTGAAAAAACAAATTTAATTTAGGAATGATCCCGAATAAGGTGAGAGATACGCGAAATTTGACAACAGTTTTTGGACCTAATCAAGGGGGATAGTCCTCGGCGACCAAGAAATAACACAATAGAAATATTAGAAATTTAAAACAAAAATAAAAATTTTGAATAATTTGGAAGCTAGTTACAAACACATGAAAAATGACAATATTTCAAGGATTTTGTAGAAGAATAATGTTTCCAAAAAACTAAATTTTAAATTACGATTTATCTCGTGAACTGAAGAAAATCCGAGTTTTGTAAAACGGGATGGTCCATGGCCACCCAGAAGTAATGCATTCAAAGGATTTTTAAAATTGACATGCATCAAAGTGCTGAATTATCTCAAAAAAATAAATTGAATATCATGTCAATAGTTTCCAAAAATCTTTATGTATTATAGTAATATGACTTTAATAGGTATATTTGCAAAAAAAAATCAAAAAATCATATGGTTCGCGCCAGCCTTGGTGTTACTAAGATACAGTCAAGAGTCATTTACTCAGTGAAACTATGTGCTTCAATAAAATTAAAGTTGAATCAATGTGGCAAAAAACATACGTTTTTCATATATTTATTCGGCACAACGTTATAGGTTCCGCAAAGCAAAATATAATTGTTTATCCAAAGTTAGATGAATTTATCATAATACGTTATCCATTAGACATAACTATTGAGTGAGTAGAAACATTGAGAAACACAATACACTGACATTTTTAATTATTTTTATGACTAACGTATACATAGCTTCAGATATTTTAAATACAGAAAATTTTTTTTTAATAAATACCCAGGTTCTGTCTGCAACCGGGTCTGTAACAGAAGCGCTCGAATTGCTTGGAATTTGTTCAAGGGTGAATAAAACTGCAGAGAACCTTTCCCGAGCTTAATCCGTTATTTTTGTATTATGGGCGATTTTTAATCAGTTCTTTCCACCTTCACACTGTTTTCGGGGCTTATTGAACGTTCCCGAAGAGCTTTTTCGATACGTGGAATAAATTGAGATGTATTTAATTGTTCAGGATTTTGAGGCCTTTGTGTTATATATACATGGGTCGCTCCGCTTATTATACTTTTTATGATTTTATGGCCTTGAGAATTATGTATAGGTCGAATAATATTATGTTCCAGCCATCCAACGATGTAATTATCTTTTGCGACTACAGTTAAAGGACCCAGGACTGGAAGTAGGTGACCATTAAGTATCCATGTGTAAACATCAGGAATGTCTTCTGGTAAGGCTACAAAATACCTGTAACCAGGAGGTTCAGGCAGAAATCCGGATGGATTCTCCTGTCGTATTTTTAGGCAAACTGAAACATCAAGCAAAGGTTTTTTGTGAAAAACTCTTTAATTATATAATATAGATAATAAGATAGTACAAAAAAATTATTTTGTTGATATTTTAAAACTCAGCTCCCCCTATTGTGTCATTTGATGAGGCAAAATTTTAGATTTAAAAAAAAATGTTTTGAGGTAAAGCACGATCTTCAAAGTACCGTTAAATATCAGAAAATAAAGCTAACAAAAATTAACACAATACCGGAAAACTAAAACGAAAGATATTTATAAATAAGTTTACATTGTCTAATTTTTAATTACTTGGTAAAATTTGTTTAAGCTATGTGAACTCTTTTTTTTTGTAATCAGAATAAAAAAAACTTTGACCAATTATCTTATCTCAGTTTTTTGTTAATTGAACAAATATGCAGAATATTTTTACATCGGTCCTCTAATGAAATTACATTTCCCCAATTTGTATCAGTAAAGATGAAATAGATAGTTTAAAGAAAAGCGATCTATACAAAAATTGGTTTCAATATTTTGCCACAAACATCTTCTCTCGAAAGATTTCTTTTTTATAAAAATTTTGAGCAAAGGGCGTATAAAAGATGTTTTAAATATTTACAATCTTAGAAATGTATGATTTTTTAGATTGTTTCTTTTCCTATTTGTAAAATGTAATAATCTGAATATACTGGTTCCGAAGCAACCAGAATTAATTTTTCTTGTGAAAAGGACTATCATGCGCACCTAGTGGTTTCTAGCTAAACTATAGGCCTACACTTATTTTTACGGAGAGGGTTCACAAGTTCGCCCACTAAATGAGGATTTATCTTCACATATGTTACAAGTCAAAGCTACTGACAATGAAGCAGCACTTTGTTTACAAAATAAGGGTGTTATCTAAGGCAAGAATAAGAATACAAAAGAGGGAGATGGTTTAGGGAGAAACAACAGTTTCTTGCTGGCCCATGTTACCTTTTCATCAATATTTCTGTTTTTATCAAAAATCGACTCAAGCCCGACGAGATAGAAACTTTTTGGAAAGAGTTATGCAAGATCTCGAAGACACTAGAATTAAAATAAAACTCTAAGGATATCATCCGCTCTAAGAAGTATTGCCAGAAACACATAAGCTCTGAAGAGGAATGTGCACAAAGCACTACTGAAGAGTTAAAAAAAGCACATAAGACAACAAAGAAGTATTCCACTGCAGAAGCAGATGATATCGAAAACTTCTGGTGAAAGAAGTTTACCTTTTTGCATCTGCACCTTCTTTTTATATTTGAAGTCGGAGATGTCTATTCCACAGTGGTTGGTTTCAGGACGTGCTATACTCCAACCAAAGAAACGCGACTTGCCCAACCCAGAGAATTACAGACCAATAATTTGTTTCAACACGCTGCATAAGATCGTCACACCTAGCCTATGCAGGATTGTTCAAAGAATTCACCCTGTTTAAAGACATATGAAAAATAAGGTGGTTTGATAACAGGTCTAGCAGTCTGCTGAATGAACTTGCTAATTGAAAGATGCTTCTGCACTGGCGCAACAGCCCACCAGCGCGCTCTGTCGATGGCCTGAATGGACCACCACACAGCTTTAGATTCCAACTCTCATAGTTTTATCATTTGTCTATGTGAAAGCTTAAAAGTTCGGTACTATCGCATGGGAACGAACAGCGTCACCTTCTAGAGGGACTTCTTTCAGGGCGACACTAAAAGTTCTGCGCTCTTTTGCATAACATTTCTGCCACTATCCCTCTCACTACGCAATTCACCAGGGTATCTCTGCGGCGACACCAATCACCATGAGCATATGGTTACTAATATGTCTTATTTGCATGACCTAAAGATCTATTACTCTAGCCAGAGTCAACTTAATAGAGCTTTAAGTATCGTTAAGGTGAAAGCAGAGAGATTGCAAAGAGATTGAGAGATTGAAAGCGATTGAGAAATTGATGGATTGATATAGACTTTGGATTGGATAATTGTGTCAAGTTAAATCTGAAGTGAGGGCGCATCCCTGGCGTTTTTGGAGACGATGATCTTGTGGATATAAGTTTTAGTATATACATTAACACTGGAGAGATCTATGCATACCTGAAGGTGCCTCAAAGTATGAAAGGACGTACTAGGCAGTCTGATAAGTACCTGAAAATTCTAAGAGATGGCATTAGTATTCACTAATGTGAACCATTTTGGTCGAGCTGGATCCTTCAAATGACGCCTGTCAAAACTTCAGCCATTTCTGTTTACGCATTTACAAGTTACAGCACTGAGAAGCGACTAACCTTCGAGTTTTTTTTAATATGGAAAAATCTGAGTTTCGAGTTTTGATCAAACACTACTATCTTCGCAAGAAAACGATATCCGAGACCAAGGCCAAGCTGGATAAGTATTACCCGGATTCTGCATCGTCGATTGGAACGATTCATAAGTGGTTTACCGAGTTTCGTTGTGGCCGTACGAGCAGAGTTGATGCTGAACGGTCTGGGCGCCCAAAAGAGGTCACTACACCAGAAAATGTCGAAAAAATCCATGATATGATGTTGAATGATCCCAAAGTGAAATTGAGAGAGGTATCTAATGCTGTAGGCATATCTATGGAACGAGTGGGCAATATCGTGCATTCAGTTTTGGGCATGCAGAAGCTCTGCGCGCGATGGGTGCCGCGTTTGCTCACAGTGAACCAAAAACGAATTCGTGTAACAACTTTCCAGAAGAATTTGGCATTATTTTCACGTAAGCCGACCGAGTTTTTGCGCCGATTCATAACCATGGATAAAACCTGGATCCACTACTACACTCCTGAGTCAACGCAACAGGCAAAACAGTGGGTTCCACCGGGCCAAAGTGCTCCAAAGCGTCCAAAAGCGCAACAATGGGTCGGAAAGGTTATGGCCTCCGTATTTTGGGATGCACATGGCATAATATTCGTGGACTATCTTGAAAAAGGTGAAACCATAACCGGAGCATACTATTCATCAATATTGGACCGATTGAAAATCGAAATAGCCGAAAAACGACTGCATTTGAAGAAGAAAAAACCGCTTTATCATCACGACAATGCGTCTGTTCATTCATGCTTAGTTACACAAGCAAAATTGCATGTGCAAATGAGGAGCTCATAGCTGAAACTGAGGCGTATTTTGAAGACCTTCCGATCGAGTACTTTTCGGACGGTATCAAAAAGTTAGAAAATTGTTGGACTCGCTGTATCGAACTGAAAGGAGAGTATGTTGAAAAATAAAACCGACTTTGGCCAAAAAAACGTCGCCGTGTTTCATTTTTCAGGGACTTATCAGACTGCTTATTAACAAGGTACTATTTGCGATTAATATGCCTGTCGTTTCGGTTCTATTATACTCGCTTGGGGTAGTTTACATGGAAGAAGAACGAGCTTACAGCTTATGTCTTCATAATCTGATGATTTTCGGTGCAGCTTACATTGTTGTAATTTGAAGAGATCGTCTCATAAAAAATGGTCAAGAAACATGAGATTATTGGCAAAGAAGCGCGTATTTACAAAGCTGCGGAGCAGTGGCCGATGCCGTTGGACTGAATTTTTTATTGCAGGAGTGAGTATGCCTTATGCCTAGATGCCTTATTTCGAAAATTCAAAATAAAGAAAGCAGAGTTCACAAAATTCGGCCAACAGCTACTCGAGAAGAACCTGCACAGAATTTGATACAGTTAGGTAGCAGATCAGTCCGTTTTGCAAGACCAAACCTTTGCTTTCCTCAGATCATTCGGAATTAATTTAGGTAAAAGTGGTTTCATTCTCGCATGCTGAAGCGGTATCTTTTCGACCTAAATTGATCGTGAACGCACTTGACTTCATGAAGTTCCCAACGATAGGTGCAAAAAATATCATACATACGCCTAAGATTTTTGAACAGCAGTTTCCATTGCAAATTTAAAGACCAAGATCACTGCTTAGGAGAAGAAAAAGGAGGAGAGGTATCAAGACCTTAAAAGGGAGCTACAGCGACTACCCAATGCAGATGCAGATATCTGTCATCATTGGGTCGCTCCATATCCTCCAGACACACGAGTGTTTCGCTGCCTCTTTCTGATTTCGTCGTGACCTGTGGCCACTTATATTACGATCATCCGACGTGGCCAGAGGTGGGATTTACCGTGGTTCTACTAGGAGCTAGTGTTATTTTCATAGATAAAATTGACTCCCAGTGTGACTTTGTGCTCTTTTTTACCCTGGCTTTTAATATTATATAGGTGTATGTATTTTATACGAATATGTTATGTATATAATATTATATACTTACCATTAGAATTAACAAAAATCGCTAAAGTGAGGACCACAATATCACCGACCCTCATTTTTTCTTGCTGAATGAAACGAATGTACAGAAAAAATCGTACTCAAAGAGTGAACTAATGCATATTTTAGAGGATTTTTCAGTATTATATAATATTCGCAACCTCTTCGGTTATCTACCATTTTTCATTATTTATGTAAGTTAAATTAGACCACGGATTTTTTTCCTGATATGTTTGTATTTAATAAATCTGTTCATTCCTCCTATGCAGGTACAATATAATACGGATTTACAACCTATTTTTGCAATCTTGTGAAAATATTGGATATTGGATTGGATTATATAATTATTATATTTGCTTTGCGTGTCACAGTAAATTATACATATATGTACAGATTTATTGTGTAGCATTAACTTATTTCATAATAGTTGAGTCACGACATTAAAAGCAGGAAATTAATTATTAAACATTACTATTGAATTGCGAAAAATAATGCATTGCAGTTTTATTATCATTTTCATTATTCAAATACATATAGTTTTGGACCTTTGCATATATATAAAACCAATCATAGAAAAGTAGCCCCTATAGCATCTGTAGCTAGATTTTCAATATGAGCGCTCACGTTTCTTTGGACTCTTAGCAAAGGGAGAGAAAAACTGTAACAAAAAAAATTTTCGAGCACTAGTCGTCAAAAACACAAATTAGCGATCATCTCGTTCAGTTACCGATCCAAGCGTTAACCGGTTCCTTTCATGCTTACGAGGGTAGTTCAATAAGTACTTAGAATGAAGTATAAAAACAATTTTTTTTGGGTAAATTTTTTTTTATTTTTCAACATAATCTCCTTGGAGCTCTATAC